>NW_017299820.1:372326-396663 GCF_001594075.2 Trachymyrmex cornetzi | reverse complement strand
CTCTCTCTCTCTCTCTCTCTCTCTCTCTCTCTCTCTCTCTCTCTCTCTCTCTCTCTCTCGTAGCTCTATATTTGTATAAATATATATTCCATGTATATGTGTAAAAGAGATAGACGTAGTTTATCGGTGACATTGAGCTTCTTCGGCAAAATCTAATTTGAGAAATTAATTTATGAGATTCTACATTGAGCAAGTTGGCTAAAATGGCGATCATATTTCGGAAATTCGTATATAAACTTGCAATTGTAAAATGTTTCGTGAGAGTTCTCTAATATCAAAATGTTTTATTCTGCATTGCATAAAAAAGATTATTGAGATATTAAATATTTTTGAAAACAAAATTATTTTTTACGCATTTTATTTGTCTATAACATTTGATAAAGAGTTATAAAAGAATATTCTAACTTATAAGACACTTCTCTATTTCTTTAAATAAATTTTTTAAGTAAATGTGAATTAAGAATAAATATGGAAATTACTTCTGTATGATATATCTTCAGAGCCAGATATTTCAAAACAGTTGTTTTATTCAGATATTTTCAATTTTCTTTAAAGAAGTCCACAGATTTCTGTTATAGTTGTATGTATACGCAAATCGTTTTTATCTTGTAAAAAATCATATAGGATATAAAATACAAAAATACAACACAGATCTCTCAATGCTGAGCAATAAATTTGTTCCTTGTATTAATAGATTATACATAAATATACAATAAAGGAGCATAACAAATTATCAGGATTGGGTAAGTTAACTTTTTTTTTTAACTAAGTTAAGTTAAAGTTAACAACCTTGAAATTTAACTTAGTTAAGATACAATTTAATTTATAATGAAATTAATTGAATTAAAAGTTAAGTTAATAAAAAAAATAATTGAAAAGTTAAAAGTTAAATTTGTTTTTTTTTTATTTTTTAAATTCATTCCAGGGTTCCAGTCTTACCACTAACGGAAATGACAAATATATACTTCTTTAGAAAATACTCTATATTTTATTTACATGTTTTGTTTATATATAGGGTAAAATCAGGGATTATGGCATAGGCTACTAATATGGAATAATGGCTTATTTTTTAAACAAAGCATTGCAATCTGGCGGCAATCGCTGAAAGTTATTGCAACTGTTACCAAACATGTCATAACAAGCAATGAACTCGGTCCGGCCAACTGTTTTGCTACAATTAACATTTACCCATTTTCGTTACGTCAGAAGATTCGGCAGCTTTTTCTAAAAAGTGTTTTCACAAACTGAAGGTAAGTTTTTTTAATGCTTATATTGCACAGACGCTTTTAATAATGTTGCATGAACAATATTATGCAGATTAATTGCTATTTCAAACTTGTTTATTGCTACGGAAAGACTTTATTTGTCATATGACGATATGCAGGTAATGTGGAATACATCGAGGGTTGAGAATATGGAATAGATTCCATACGTGTTAGCAACTTATTCGTGATCAAATTAGGTTAGGTTATATCACAGCATGTATTCTATATCAGCTTATTTGCGATTTTTTATTTATCCATGCGTAATAACGTTCGTAATGATGCTATTATATTTTCTGTGTATTGTATATTTTCTCACTTTTGACTTTTTTGTTAATATTGACGTTGAACTTAAATTTTGGCGACTTTCATTTATTGGATGTTGTAGCTAACATATTCCTCAAGAGTTCTATGTAAATTTAAAGTCTTCATATGCATTTATATGGGAGCAATGTTAATTTAAAAAAAGCTTTTCCATAATTCCTGCTTTTACCCTACTGTTTAGTATATAAAATTCGACTATGAATACTGGCATGTGGTATGACTAAAGCTCTTCAGACACAATATGAGCGATAGTAATAAGAAATAATAGATTTCAACCTATCAGAAACTAGATACATCGAAATACACGGTTTCTGACAAATTGAAATCTGGGGGTCGATTGTGTAATTTAAAATGAGGTGAAAATTACAAAAGTGAGCAAATTTATTAGAATATTTATAATTTCATTGGTCAACACCTAGTAAATTTGCTCACTTTTGCAATTTTCACCTCATTTTAAGTTATCGCTATTGTCGCGTATTAGGTCTGAGACTGAACTTCAAAGAATTAAATAAAAAATTAATAGTTATGGATAAAATGTAACTAAATAAAGTTAAAAAGTTAAGAGTCTAAAATGTAACTAAGTTAAGTTAAAATTAATTAACTTTTTAATTTTTTAATTTAACTTTTATCTTTTTAACTTAGCACTACCCAACCTTGCAGATTATAGCTCATTCTAAATTCGGCCTACTGTGTATGTTTGACAAAACCGTGTATATGCGGCATAGAACGGTAGATATCTTTTCAGTAAATTGTCCGCTTTTCAAGTTTAAGCCTTTTTTGGTGCAATCACCAGCGTCCGAGTTATTCAATTTTTTTTTTTAGTATTCAAAGGTCTTTGTAAAATTACATTAGACGCAGCGAATATTCAAATGCAAATTTCTAAGAAAAAATAATTAATAGATATAGTTCAAAACTTCTTAGATTTACTTTTTTTAAAAATTGTAATAAGATATAATACATTTTCTAAAAAAAAAAATATAGTCGTAAAAACAGTGATTGAATTAGTAGAAATATGAATATCAGATATGTAAGATATATTGAATAAATACAGTTTATGTAAGAGTAACTTCTTCTGCATATTTTTATTTTTGTTATTTTATATTATCAATACGCTTTCAGTTTTATTTGTTATGTATATTAATATGTCTAGCAAAATAATAAATTAACACCTTAATAAAATTTGTTATAATAATTGATAAAGTTTTTAAAGTATATCTAGAAGTCATGCGTACACATATTAAAATAAAAGTGAGTCTTAAAAAAATTGCATGTTGAAAGAAAATCTAACTATTGATGTTAATTGTAGTAGCTACATATATTGCTTTATGAATAATTATGCCTTAGAATGAATAAATTAGGTAACAATAGTATCTTTAAGTTAACTGGACTCTCCTGTTATTTTGCTAATATATAGTTGTATCTTCCGGTACTTATACTCGGTCTGTTAATTTATTTAATTACTGTAGGATAATTTATTTTATATGACAGGAGATTTGTGTGAAAAAATAGGAAAGTATAAAATTATTAATATTGTTATAAAGTATTTAAATTTGTAGAACGCAACATAATCACTGCTAATGTTCAAACATTGTCAATCTTATTGTTAATACACAATCAAAAAGAAATAAAGCCTATAACGATCGAAGCTGAATCTTTAATGTTTAAATAATTCGGTATGAATTTATATACTATCAAATCTTGCCAAACTGCGCGTCGAATTGATTTTTCAGTCTTGAAACGCTATATATACTGACATACCCATAGTAGTAATATCATAAATTCAATTGTTTAGCAATATAATAATTTAATAATTTGATGCTCATAGGCATCTTAGAAAAATCTTAATGATGGTTGTTAATTTATTGTTAATTTATATTTAAATATGAAGCTATAAGAAATAATTTAAATTTGGTTGGAAATTAACATATTAATATTAATTGGCGTAACGAAACATACAAAACGTTAATAGAACATTGAATGAATTATTTGATATTTTTTCTTACACAATCGTATCTTCTAGTACTTTTTCCATTATTATTTGCATGATGTAGCTTATATGTAAGTCAATATTATGTGTAGTTATGTATGTATATATGTATAATATATATGTATAATTAGCTCAGACAATATAGTATACAGTTTAAATAAAAAAAAAATATATATATAACAGTGCACATTATCCTGCCATTTCTATTATTACAAATAATTTCAGAGTTCATACATTTTTGCCCATTCGTGTACGTATATGTATCATTATAATGCAAACTTGTCAAAATTATACCCATTTCAATACGTGACAATATAACAAATTATGTATTGTGTGTTAAAGTGCCGAAGGTATATTCAAGCAGTAGCTTAAATGTCTTCGTAAACAGCAACACATCAACAGAAGATCCCCCTGTTGCGAGTTAGCGCTTTCGCAAACACAAGCACTGCAAAGTGAACAATAATCCCTTGATGCTAGCGAATAAGGAAGAGTCGCAAAAGAGACGCCTGTACTTTTCTTAGACTGAGAGAATGAACAGAGAAAAAATCGAGGATTTTTTTAGTAAAACGAAGCTGTAAGCACAAGACATCTCTTTGAAACTCTAAAAGGGCCGGCTCTAAAAAGAACTTCTGTCTATTATTTACACGACGTTCAACTTTGTGCTATTATATTGTACATTCAAGCCTTGTATTACAATTTATATTTATTTTAATACATTAAATACTAAATTTTAATATTACTGGAGATGGACGCCGTCTTTGGTATGCATTAATTTTAGAATACAGCATGTATTATTAATTATGGCATTATTAAAAAAATTATATATACATAATTTTATTTATTAATATAATTTATATAATTTGATATCATTAATATAATTTGTGATTTACAGTCAATTGTATAATCATTTTATTATCGTAATAATAAATTTATTGACTTTTAAATGTATATATTTTTTTAACATACAGTCAGTATCAGTGCGCTTCTTGTTCTGATGAAGTAAACAGAAAGGTCCATGAAACATTGATATTAGCAATGGATAAAGACACGGCGATAACCCGCAAACCCTCTGATCTTGTATACATTCATACATACTTTATATATATGTGTGTGTGTGTGTGTGTATGTTAAATTTAATTATGTAAAATTTTTTATGTACATTCTGTAGATAGATTTATGTGTAAGTATTGTTATTGTATATATCGTAATAAAATTTGATAAAGTAAAAACATTTCATAAAAAGAACAATTTAAATTTTAGTTAATGTTTCACTATAAGATATAAATTTATAATAGAAACATTACATATTTATGTAAAGAAAATTTTGGCCATTTTGGAAAATATAATGATTAATGAAATAAAAATGTACAAAAAAATGCATAATACTATAAGTATTAAAGTATAAAAGTAAAAAAACAAGGAGTAGAAATTAAAAATAGAAACAATTTAACAACAACAAATAAATATAGAGGAAAAGTATAAAGAAATAAAAAAGAATTTCATTTTTTTAAATGACTCAATTTTGATTAAAGATTGACTACGAAGAGCGTTAAAGATTTTTGAAAAAACTTTTCGACCTTATCGGGAACATTGTCCGGGATCAGAAATTTCCACCCTTTCAATTTACCACCACCTCTTGCTTGTAGCGCTACTCCAAGCTCACCGCCACCTATCTACAGTTGAATTGGCGGTGTTGGAAGTCACGACAGGTTTGCTAGAGTTGCAAGAAGAGTAGACTTTAAGCAGAACGGTTTTAAGGGCGTGTATCCATGCTTGCTCACCATCAGAGTGAGTTATAAATCGATTTGTGTCCTGGCCAATGAGGGTTGGAAGTAGCGTATTCTGATTGGCCGGTACCTAGACCACTCCCACAGTGTTAATAAAGGCTCTGAACGAAAGCCGGTTTTACAACGCCACAACTGTTGCTTTGCTAAATGTAATGTAGATCAACGATATTCAAATGTAGTTTTCTTAATGTTCTAATAAGAAAAAATTTATATAATTTCTAAAGTCCAAATCTTTATATTTTAATATTAATATAAACAAAATAAAATATATATTAATATATTTTTTGTAGTTATAATTTCACTTATATATGTAGTGCAAATATCAAATTTAATAAATACAAAATAACTATTTATTAAAAGTCAAATTAAAAAAAATATTTTATATATAAAAAGTGCTTCAAAATATTTGTTATTAATATTTAGCATACAATACATTTATATATATTAGTGTGGCAATACCGCATTATTATTTATCTCTACTTTTTTATCTATTTGATAAAAAAATAAACAATGTTTTGTATAAATGGTTTCTAATAGACTGTTTTACATATTTACGACATTAAGTAGCAAGGTTAGTATTAAAGTTATATTACGTAAATATAATATAATAAATAGCAGAAGGCACGTTTAACTATATTTGTATTATAAAGTCAAATAAATATTAGAGACATAAAAGTCAAACTGCAAACTGTAAATTAATATAAAATAATTTAAATGTTATTTGTTATTAAAATTTAAAAAAATAATTTAATTACATTAAAAAAACTTACAAAATGAGTTTGGATAAAGGGTTAGTTAATGTTATATATATACATAAAGCGCCTTTAAAATGAAATACATTACAATCATTTGATATTCGTAATTGTAGTATTATTGATGAATTATTTAACAATAGAAACGAGAGAACGTACATTTATAATTACCTAGAAATACCGATAGCTTATGATATAATGGCAGTACAATGAATTCAATATGATCCACATCATTTTCAGCTCATGTTATCAATTAATTAAATAAACAATTTCGTTACATCATGAATTCTCACAATCTAATAAATCTAACCATTATCAGATCTGCGCTGTAATAACAAATTAATATATAAATTATTTGTCTATCCGATGTGATGCGTTATACTAAGAATTTTATTTGATGGACCTCTTTTCATACATTATTATACACGTTTATGAAAAGAGTCAGAATGGATGAGGTAAAAATAATTATATTTTTTATTCTTTCAAACTTTCAAATTAGTTACAAATATGGGAAATGATATGGATGAAACGTACCATTTATATTTGTTATACAAACTGATTTTACAAACCTTCATAGTTTAGTCAGATATATTTTTCATATAACATTAAAAGGAAAAAAATCCATAAAATAATGTTAAATGTATGCAGATGTGTTGTTATAAAAACATTTATATAAGAATAATATTGTATAATAAAATGAGTAAGGTTGAAGAAAGATAACAAAGGTCACAAACAGGTCATTATATCTCACCAACTCAGCTTCAGGTCGACGTTTATTCACGGCTGCCTGGCATCGCTTGCTCTCTCCAAGTATCCATGATTGAGCACGAAAAGTCCCTCTTTTCTCCATGGTAAACCGCTCCGTCGTAGGCGTAGCCACGTTGAGGCGTCGACATTGCTAGACTCCACCTTCTCGTTGGTAACTAGGGCTATGTCTATTCGGCTGGCCGTCTCAAAAAGCCGACCAATCCGCGATACGAGACGGCCACTGCCAACGCATAAAGTAGCGGAGGCGCCTTTGTCGCCTGGGTCTACGAGGGGTCGCAGAACGGAGGGCAAAAGAGGGAGAGGTGGTGAGCGAGTCGTTGGGCATAGAGGAAGAGAGGGGCTAGGCACGAGTTGACGAGTTGTGCGCACGGATGGGGCAAACACCACCCTCAGAGCGTAAAGGGTATGTGTATGGGTGCATATAGTATTCGTACAGTCGCCTCTGGGGTTTCCCTTCTTCGTACCCGTCGCGCATCCATCGAGCAACCCCGCGTTATTCGACCGCTCAGTTGTCCAACGCCGCGACGACGACACGGTTGCCACGACGGCAAATACTCGAGCTGCTCTGACCGGGACCATTTCTCGAGGTACTGTCTACGCCGCGTACGCCTTCCTCTTCTTCACACACGAAGTTGCTGCCAGGTGTTAACGAGCGCGCGTTTCAACAACCGAGCGAAATTTGGAATTTGTATGAATGCACCGATAAAATGCGATATCTGAAAATTGTTCTGTGACTCGAAAAGAGAGAGGGAGATTCAACTTGGTTTAATCAATTGCCGACGGTGGATCATATCTTCGTAGACGTAGGCGCAATAAAAGCACTCAGAATAATGGAAATGTATACAAGAGACATGTCGGCCAAGCCATTCTATCGAGGAGGTTGATAAACTCTGCCGAAACTCTTGGAACAATATCGATTACTTCCTGATCATTTAGTTCGCATTTTTTCCCAAAATCAGTAGTCATCAGATTTTGAGAAGTCAGTATTATTCCAATTGAGTCTGATAAATAAAATTTTACCTTTTGTTCTTAAATTTTAATAAATTTTTTCTCGAAGAATGGAGGCGATTTTGCAGAGAATGGACCAATTATCTCAAGCTTGCATGTGCTTTTATGAGCGCAATTACGCGTGACATTTCTAGAGTGTGTTGTTTAGTGTTTATCCAAAGGAGAGACATAGTTTCGAGTTACATTGAAAAAGATTCACATTTTCGGCGCAATAAAATAGTGTCGCAACAAGCAACAAACAGAGCAATCTGTACCTGATCACAACGAAAACATTCACTTCATCGAAGTGAAGAAAAGAAGAACAAGTAGAAGTTATAGATTGTGATTAAAACGAAAGTAAGATTTGGCGTTTCGTCTGATGGAAGTGTATTATTCATCCTGCCGATGGTTATCAAATGTTGAATGAGAAAGATTATTTGCTGGTGATATTCTTTATTTTTTTACAACGAATTACGGATCCTATTTTGTCACTGATTGTGAGCACGTTTATATCCACTACAGATATTTATTTTGAAATTTTTGTTTTTACAGACATATACATGCAGAAAATATTTAAAACTTATTAGATGTACAATATGATTGTAAATCTAATTTCAAACGGCCTTATGTCAAAAATATGAAATTTCGAAAAAGCATGCACTTGTGGAAATAATCGCTGCAAGCAGAGAGTGATGTTAAGGCCTATCAGATTTGAAGATGTTACTTCGTTAATGCTGACAATTTTTCTGAAAAATTGCATTAAGAATGATAATGGTACTGCTCTTGTAATCCATATTAAATATTTTGTAGTGTCTATTGGTTTCTGTGTTTAAACTTTAGAAAACCAGTTAGGTATTTTAAGAAACAATGTACAACGATTCTCTTCGATTGAGTTCCTAAACGTCGGAAGAAGAATCTTTCGAAGAAACCGAACAACGATCATCTATCTGGAAGACTTAATTGCACGTTTTGTGGTTCAATAATTAGAAACACGGTAAATAAAGCCATAAGTTCCCGAATGCACTCTGATATTAGCTGGTGGCTCTATACGCAGCTTAACATTCGCTTGCAGCATCTTTACACTTCCATTATCAAATATCTTGTGGATTGAAGATTAATGGTTACTTCGTCCTTGTGAATACGCGATCGAGAATGTCGCTCTAGTTTGTGCGATATCAGTTAAAAAGGACACGAAGATGCCACAGCAGCAGCAGCGATCGGCGTTCGCGATTCAGGAGCTGCTGGGTCTAGATGGTACCGGAAATAGGAGTGGTACTGATCGCGGCTCTCCGCAAGGCTCACCACCCGCCGGAGTTTCGGCTGTTTCCTATGCTCCGACTGCACCTCATCACTCGAAATTATGGGAATACATGCCCAGCCTAAATCATTTAGGCAATTTGGGGAATCTGGGAAATTTGGGGAATCTGGGCAATCTTACGGCCTCAAGGATGGCCTATTTGAATGCGCAGGCAGCTGTGGCAGCCGCCTTTCTACCACCACCCCATCCCCACCCAGCCCACCATGTAACACACCATCAGGTACATCAATCAGGTCAACTTCCGGCTTCGCCACCCGGCGTTAACCTGCATCCTGCGGCACACGCGCAGCACGTACTTCCTGGTACGGCTGTTACCACGAATCATCATCAACATAGCCCGACACAGCATACGCCGCCTCATGGTAAGTCAATGATTGTGAATTTCAGCTTAAGCGATAACTATTTGAATCTACTTATATCTAAGTTTTATATTAGAAATTCAAGGAATAAAATAATGGCTTAAAGCTTTAAGTTCTTCTTTTATGACAAAATACTTGATATAAAATAGAGTATAAATATATATATATATATATTACTATAAATTATTGAGATTTTTATTTCTTATTATATTATACATAATTTATAAATATGCAACTATATTGAATAAATAAATTTATATCTGCTGAAAAGAAAGAGAAAATATTTCTTTCGTGTTCTTTGAAAATCTTATTTTTTACTTATGATCTTCACAATTTTTGATTATTTGATAAAAAGTCTAACCTTCAATATTATTGTTAATATCATTGTCTTATCAATATTACTTAAATGATATATTCATCAATACGTGTACCGTGAACCATTCGGTAATTGTGAATGAGATTGAACTTATGACCTTCTATTTTCACAAACTCCGAAGTAAATTAATAGATGTATCGTCGTTCTAGCGCGAAACAAGCACTTAACTGGCACTTACAGCTATCACTTAACAGAGAGCCACTCAAGATCAAGTTACCGAAAATTGACACACGTCTTTGTTGCGTATCAATGTCGACACTGTATGTGCTAAGAATCTGGGGGAATTTTTGGGAAAATGGTATTCGGTTAGACAGCTGCATAGCTGTCTTATATTTTCAATATATACTAGCAGTAATTGAGTGTGTTCAAGTGTTTATCGATCAAAGCAGGAATTACTTTTATTTAGTTAACAGTCCAAAAGTCAAACTATTATCATTCATTATAACTTGAAACTATTTTCCTGGCATGTGAACAAATAATTTATTTTCATAAAACGTCTTATTTTCTCCTTTTTTTATACCTACATAATATTGTCCACATTTTAATTAAATATAAAGCAATAGCACAGGTAATTAACGAAATGCAATATATATATATATATACACACACACACACACACACACAGATAAGAAACAAAAATAAATAGACTGTGGGAATTGATTTTTTTCATCAGAATAATCTCAAACGTTATGAATAATTAGTGGTATAATGAGTTGAGTGTTAGGTAGGTCTGCAATGTCTCACTACACACAAAATACAATGAGCGTCGACTGGCCGTCCGTTACCGAACTGTTCTCAACCTTCGTTAGTGATATTGATATCTTAACCATAAAATTATTGAAACATGTATAACAAAACGTTAAGTATTTTATTTATTTATCAGTATTAATCTGATTAATAGACGTTCGAAAATCTGATGTGTGCCTACAGAAAGATGGACAAAATGTTTTGACGATTGGTTTCATGGAATAGAACAGTATATTCGTTGTAAAGGAGAGAATTTTTTAGAATAATAAGCCAATTTAAAAATTATGGTTTTGTATGATTTTGCGAAGACTTTCGTAGCAATTTACGTACATACATATATGTATATGTATACATATGTATATATATATATATATATATATATATATATGTATATCCATTTCTTCAAAAACTATTTTATTATATAAAGTTTTATGTAGGTATATCATTGTATAGTTCAAGTTATATATAATTGATGTCGTTAAATTGTTCTACCTATACGTCATTATTTTTATGTATCGAAGATTTCGCGGAACAGGCCGAATTTTGAGAACTATTTTCGGGTGTCGGATTTCAGATAGAGTACAAAGGTTCTACCGTTCCATTCAAATGTCACTCTGGCACCTCGTCTCACAGCATTTATTCAGTATGCTTCATGTTTGTTTTTGTCTTAAAACTTACGTAGTCTTAAAAGAGGGTACAGGATAAAATTTTACTACCGTTATGGTAGCCGTATAATGTGTTTTCATTAACAACTACATCAAGTTTTATGAACTCACCTAAAATTCTTGTTAATTGCATATAAAATGGGTGAAAGACGTAATTAAATAAACATTATAGATTTTTTTATAATTTTTATAAATCGTAATAAAATAAAAAAAAGAATCTCTCTATTTTTTACATTATAAAACTTATAATTGTTATTCTATTTACGCTGTATAATTATAAAAATATTTCAAAATTAATAAAATTAAAAATAATATATTGATACTATATTGATCATGTAGTATATGCTAGCAACGAGCTACGATAAATTAGGGAGAGAGAAAGGAAGATGTAAAAAATTTATTCATTTTTGCTTAGAAAAGCTAGTTACAGCAGTAACAACATCAATAAGAAATAAGAAAATAAGAGAAAACCATATGTATGTATATATGTGTGATGGAAAGAGGAAGGAAATGTGAAGAAGAGGGAAGCGCGTGAGCGGGCTTCTCAGGCGTTGACAGGCAATTTAGTTGATTGCCGACTTCAAACGATCCGAAAAAGTGACTTTCAGACGCGATGCAATGCTTAGAAAGCCAAAAGCGCGAATTGAACAATCGCAAAATTCGAAATTTTTAGAACAATACATTTAGCTTTTCTTATCCACATCTACGAGATGTTTCTCGTAATACGATTATTCATTTTTTCATGTAGAAAATGTTTTTAATTATATTAAATTTTTTTATTTTTTATGAGTTTGGTCCGTGCATAATGAAGATAACAATGCACATAATTGGAGCCGTTGTGTGATGATTGAGCTCTGTGCTTTTGTGTGTGCAGTTTGTATATGATTGGTGATTTGTGCGATTTTCGATTTTAAAGAAGAATTTCATAGATATTTTATTTTGTAGAAAAAACTTTTCAAAATATCCTAAATGTGTTTTTAAAAATCGAGAAAAAAATTTAACTATATTGTTGTGAATGATTCAATTCTGACAATACAAAAATATTATTTGCGCGCGCTTAACGTATTTATTTTAGATTTCTTTGTTGTAATATATAATTTAGAATAAAACAAGCGAAACGTATAAATTTATTATATTTCTTTCAATCCTGATAACAAATATGCGTGTGTTACATAAGATTGGAGAAAATTGTTTACACAAACGTAATATTTAAGTTTCTTGAAATTATTAAATTTGAATGTAATGTCGAAATTTCAAAATGTCGTAATTGTTGAGAGTATCATTGAAGTTTCAAATATGTGTATTCGTCTTTTGTTACATAGCCATTGTCGTTTGTCGTCATTTGTCGTTGATCTTTATCTTGTCGATTTTCACACAGTCACACTTCTGACGAAATAATTTTCTTCGAAAAGTTGCAACGTCGAAGAAGAAAAAAAGAATTTTTTTCAGCTGCATTTAATTACGCATTCATCTTCAAAGAATGTACGCGGTCAAAGGATATGTTTTTCAAGTAAATCTTGAAAAATATGAAGGAGAAGGTGGTGTATTATGCTTTTCCCTCCCATTTACATTTTATATAATAATCAATATTGAAATTTAGAATTTAACGATTACATTCGTTAAAGTGTTGTTTAATCGATTCAAGACTCAAAGTTATGAAACATATTTTATATAGGACTTTATTTATAAAAATATAGCAAAAACTGCATTATGGCTTGAAGTAAAACAGGGGTAGTAATATGTAACGTCCCACAAAAATAGATTTAAAAAGTTGGTTTTGTTTTAAAAAAAACATAGTATTTGTTATAAAATTAACGAAAAAGTAAAATATTATTTTAGAATACACTATATATACAATTGTACAATATAACACATAACTTTTTCTGCATATAGACTGCTCAATACTAAAAATTTATAATACATGTAACAAATAAATTATAGATTATGAGCAGAACTACAATCGATTTAATAATTATTTTGATATGAAAATCTCGAAAAAAAGGAAGAGAGGTCATCGGCAATCAACACGCTTAGGACACGCCACATAAACAAAATATTATGTTATTGTTTAATTGTGTATAACTCGAAATACAGTTAAATAAAATAACAAATAAATAACAAACAATAAATAATAAATAACACAAAATAATAAATTACACGCAAATATATATATATATATATATATATATTCGTATGATAATACGTTCAAGTTTAAGAAGAATAAAGAAATATGTGTAATAATTAATGTTGAAATAAATAATGCTGAAAAGTATCTTGAAAATATTTCAAAATGCTTGGAAGAAAAATGAGATATAATGAATGTTGTGTATTATAGCATAATTAGCATTATGATGTAACGGTGAGCTACTGAATAAATAATTCCGTAAGTAAAATTATTAGAATTCGCCACCTTATAATAGCGGATCAGATATTAAGGGATTAGTCCACCTTAGAGGCCTTCTCAAAATTATACCTTACTTTGAAAGGTGATTATTAAAAAGCTAGACACGATACAAAATATTTTTTTATACCTAGTTACTTGTATTTTGAAGTACAAAATGTTTAAAAATTATAAGAAACAAAATGGCGGCGCTATAGCACGTTTTTTGGTGGCCTGCATGTGATGAAGGCATCCGCGGTGGATAACAGAACAAGTCCAAGGTATGCTATAGCCAAAAATTAAAAAATTATTTTTAATCTGCATTAAATTTGGTAAAGAAATGCCTGGCAGAATAAAAAAATATTAAAAAATGTGAAAATGTGAATGCCGTGCGTGAAAAAAAGATTCATCTTTCACGTAAAAGTTCGACATAAAAACTGAGCCAAATTTCAAAGCATTTGGATTAATTTTGTGATAGTTCTGGTGTCCACCGTTTTGGAAAGTATCATTCTGAGAAAAACGCGATTAAAGTTTCAATAACAATCCCTTTTTGTTGTATTTTAAGCACATGGACGCACTGATTTCTAACCGAAACCGGTATAATCTATATTAAAATTGTGTCAACTTCATCTACAGTACAGATATGTAACTATAGCGTTAAATAATGAACTATTCATAAATGGAACAGTTTAACGGCGGCGTGGAGGCACCGTTCGACATAATCAACTGTATCTTCGTTAATAATGAGAATTCCACTTTCGGATAAAAAATTTTATATTCTTAAGACCCTAAATTATCGATTTACAAACAAATTTCGATCTTTTTAAAGTTTCAGGGTGGTCTAACCCCTTAAGAGGAGCTATTACACACAAGCCATAATACTACCTTCTCCTCTATCCTTTTCTCATATCGCTTCTTTACTACTCCGCTTCATTTTCTTTTTCGTCACCACAACTTTTTAAAGGAAATTATTTTGTTAGAGGCATGACTGTGCGAAAATCAGTAACATATATATCAACGACAAATGAATATCTACGCATGAAATAAAAAGATAAATACACGAGTTCGAAACTTTCGGTGACTCTCTTGACCAATTACGACATTTTCGATATTTACATTGAGTAAGGTCGATATTAATTTGTATAAAATAGTATATCAAAACGCGCAAGTCTGCATCTTTTATTACTGTTTAACATTCACGTTGACATAAGGTTTGCGCGTAAAAACGTGCGATATAATGTGCTTGAGTAAAAAGCCTTTGACAAATTAGTAGATTATAAATTTTTCGGTAGGTTTTGTTTTCGGGAAAGTAAATCCGCCCTCCCCCTCCCCCCAACATATAAGAGACTCGCAACACTGATTACGTTTGCACAAATTTGTACGTGCAAATACGCGCGTTTTTTGCGCGAACACATGTAAGTGGTTGGCGATGCAAATTAGTTTACTAGTTGTAATAAAACCGATACAGAACGAAATTTCTGTAAGCTTATAAAAGAAATAATACTTGATCGTGAGAAACGCTATCAGTTTTCAAAAATTTAAAGTTTATGACTATTTCGCTCTACTCGAGATAAAATTATATAAAGTGTGACGTAATAATGGAATGTATATATCTTGAAATAACCAAACTCTATATGGCCTAATATCCAATATGACCTACTTGCTGTTTGTAGGTAATTAAAGGTGAATTTATCTGTATAGCATAATGCAGACTGTCCATCTGACTCGATTGTATCAGTTTATTGTTCAATTTGTTCAATTTGTTATTGTCAGTGAAGCAAAATGTAGAACATGGTGATCGTGATGTAATATTTCGTATATATGTGAGTAATTGCTTTCTGCAACTATCAAAAGATGGTTATTAATTTTCGTAATTTATGTTATTGTAGTTTTGCATTTACAACATAATTGTATTCAGTTTATATTTTCATCTCAACATTTATAACCAAAAAGAGGCAACTCTTTGTAAGGTAGAATCAATATGACCAACCTAGGCATACTGAATGTGTACACATCAATTGTAATGGTTTTTTTTTGTTACTTTTGTCATTCCAGAGCTCGCGGATTCGAATTTACTTACCAAACATTGTGAAGATAAGTAGATAAATAGATAAGTCAATTATTTGGAAAACAGTTCTTTATGTATCTTACTTATTTTAGATCAATAAATATGTCAATATGTTAATAAATTTATAATCTTATAAATGTAACATTGTAGATCACAGTTTTCATTTCGCTAACATTTATTTTACAGAGAAAAATATATACTTACAAGATCGTATTAAGTACATAGTATCTAATATGACCTAAATGCTATTTTTCTCAAATTCTTCATTGCCTCCAGGCAAGGGCGTTTCTAATTATTAGAAAATAATTCATATTTTTTTGTAATATTCAGAAATGTTTCCTGTTTTTAATCTAACTATTAGTTTTCAATTTTGGACACAATAAAAAATTAGAAAAGATTGCAAAACTTAGGTAGGCGATGTAGGGTCCGGTTACCTTAGTACATAATTTGCCAATCCAACAAATAATAATTTTAAAAAAATTTATATATTATTATATTTTTATACAATATTTGTTTTCTAATTATTTTCTAAACATTCGTTTAAATTAAAATATGTACAACATGTTGGAAATGACTTAATGTTGAAATTAACTTAAAACTTTGATAAATTAATAATTACAGTAAATTAATAAAAATATAATACTTCTGAAAACACATTATTGAAAAGTTTAATAAGAAGTATAAAACAAGGAATTAATTCAATCAATGCGCATGATTACCAGAAGAATTTAAAGTTGCAGACTGGCGTTTGAAAAAGAAAATAAATGGCACATTCACACTATAATAGGTATCTTTCATTTTTTATATAATTCGAATATATTCCAAGAGCTTTTTTCTCATTGGTTTATTTTACAGGAAAATGCGACGCAGTCATGGCGCTTAGCCCAGCTTATGCAATTGCGAATGCAAATTAAACGAAATTAAACAGTTAATTAAAGTGCTGGCGCCCCCGGAGAAGTTAATTGAGATTCTTGGGAGATTTGTCGCGCGGAATGTCTTAATTTAGTCCCTTAAGCGCCCTAACTCGTCTTAACAACTTAGAATAATTGGATAACACTGCCGAGGCGCTTTCACCGCTAGAAGGAGGAAAATTTAGTTTTCCAGCATAGACATCTCCTTTTTTAAACGCGGCGCAATTCATACGTTCAAAATAATTCTGTCGGTTTTTCCCTAGCGAAACATTTTTACTTGTCAGTACAACTTTGTATACAACTATTTGTTCTCCACATATGACCGAAAATAAAACAATAAACCTTTATATACCTACAAATAAACTTATTGTATTGTATTCTCTCTTTTTTTTTATTAAAAATAATGACTCTAGTTTTTAAATGGAAAACTAGAGAGTTTTCGGTTTGGAAAAATTTTTTATTTTAAAATATAACAAATATAATATGCTAAGCATTCTATTAATGGATATTAATTAATGAAAATAATCTTATACCATTACAATCCAATAAGGAAGATCAGATTGTATAATAGTACCTATATATAAATGTTTAAACTGTTTGATTAACTTCATACAATTTTAGTTACCTATGAGACTTTATTGTTTTTTTTTAATTTTACAATTTTATTTTTAATTTTTTATTTGGTGCGAATGTATGTTTTGTTTGTGTTATACGTAAAATATAAATAATGAAATTTACAATATATATATATACATATATCTATAATGTTAAAATTATACGTTTATAGTTTATTGTTTTATTTTCCCAATTCTCATATAACGAAAGCAAAAACTCCGTACATATTTTGCACATTTTAATGATTATATTTTAATTTGCAGCGTATATTTTTATACGATACATAATATTTTAATTATTATTTTGATAATAATTAAAATAAAATAATTAAAATACTGGATGTAATGTGTAAAGTATACATATTAAAATCAATGTTATGTGAGATAATAGAAAATCTAAAAATGTTAAGAATTACTTAGAAAAATCTTGTTATTGACGCTAAATAATCGTACAATTTAACGTGTACACAAAATACAGATTGTTTAAGACACCATACTTGTACGATTGTTATGATTAATCGTCTCCTTTTATTTTTTTTAGCCATATTTTCTTTTTTTATTAACTTTATATCGTTTGACCAAAATTTATTAGATGTAATAATCTTGATTTGATATTTTTACTAGGGATAGATTAACTAACAGTCAGTATTAAACATATATGTGTGTGTATATAATAATTATATACATATATATTATGATATGCATGTAATGTGTTATATATACATATATATATTATAAATAATATTAAAAGCTAAATTAATCAAAAGTTTTTGTAGATGAGAGATGGCTCGCTAGGGAATCCATTGATTGTGAGGAACTCTTTATCTATTTATTATCTTTGCTCGGCATGTATAACAGTCTAACTCATATTCTTCCTCCGATTGATTGCTACGAGTTTTTCCGAATTGAGCAGAGAAATAATTTTCTCTCATTATACTCTCGTCACGACGTCAATCATTTGACCCTTGTTGCTGCAGTACCTAATCGTATAATCCGCTCCAACAAATCAATTCGGGTCTCTGACAAAAGCACCACTTCACTCGCTCTATAGCTTCTGCCTGGCAACTATGTTGATTACGAATATAGAGAATTTTGTACGAATTTTGCTCGAATCATTTGGCACAATATATTTTGATGCGAGACAACATCGAACTTTGAAATTTGCTCCATGATGATTTTGCGCATATTTGTCAAATATTAATTGCAAGAAAATTATTCATGAACTTATAATAATTTGTACTTGGAATCGATCATAGTGTTACATAAAATGTAAGAAAAGAAAAAGAAAGAGATAAATAATGTATTAAAAGAAAAATAGTATAACATATAGTGTAAAATAGAAATACTATTCCATTGTAAGTTCTCTCTCTCTCTCTCTCTCTCTCTCTCTCTCTCTCTCTCTCTCTCATATTAAATTATACAAAACATAAATCTGCTCTTTAGACGTTAGAGAGCAGATTTACATTTTAAATCATTATATTCTAATTATATCCTCTCTTATAGTTTATTTTAATTACATTTGTAATGAATAAGAAATGCAATTTGTGTAAAATGTTTTTTAGATATACGAATATACGAATGCTTATTAGATTTTTGATAAATTAGATATAAAAATTTATTTAACATAATACATCGTGTGTAATCATAGAATTTATAATTTGTATACATTTAAAATCTTTTCTTATTTTGTGTAATACATTTTAAATTATATATATAATGCACTATAATATTAAATTAGACATAAAAATTATTTAATCCACATTTAATTTTACACTGATCGACTACATTCAATTTTGAATTAATGGTTTGGCATTACAAACGATATTGATCTTCTCCGAGTAAAGACATGCGCGCTGCTAACGGGGTAGGTAACTATGGTTCGTCATCCCATAAACTTGTCGGCATTGTTTCAAGGCAGCGTACATACGGCCGGCTATCAATCGGCTTTTTCGCGCGAGGCACTCACCTCATAAATTCTCACCCTTTGACACGTGCCCGATACGAACCCCTAGACCCGGCGAGGATCAGGGACAACTATGGCGCTGCGCGTCGGCGCGACAGTGGCAACCCCCTTGGCGTAGAAGCTTTACCCCTCGGGACCTGTGGGACGTTAATGAAATAACACGGGAATTAGTCTCGGACATTACCGACAAACTATGTCCATTACCACATCTCGCGAAAGTATAACACCCCACGAAAACTGAACTTTGAGGGTTTGTTGCATCAGGACAAATTGGGAAAGGCCTAAAAAATCAAAGTGAACTGTAGTTTCTTTTACGTTGTATATGTGTAATTACACTTGCGTGAAATTCATTGTTATATTTTTCCATCAAAATTATAAAAGTATATTGAATATTGTAAATTTATAAAATAAACTGGCTCGTAAGATTGCAAAGTAAAGTTACAATGTTTAATAGCCTATAACGTGTAATAACAAGTAGTAATTAATATGCATTTAATTTATTGTCATAACCATATAGTAATAAGAACGTTTTGATTTACTTAATCTTTCTCAATTTGTAATAATTACATCACTGTGTTCATCTAATTTAAATGTTATTAATTAACAACTTACGAAAATTAATACAGCTAATTTGTAAATAATTTTCAAACGTATTATTTATACCTATCTCTAATATATGGCAGTAAATCTTGATGGGTATACGCGATTTTTATAAAGATCATGTTAGTATTGCTACATAGTAATTGCCAGAATAGAATGTAGAGGAAGGATACCGACATACCATTTTGTTTTTAGACAATATTTCTTAAACAAAAGGTAAAAATACAACTTCAAAAACATAAATACGAAGTAAAAAGTGTCTTCTATCAGATAGTATAAGCAATTTTTTAATAAAAATCTCGATCACGGATTGCCAAACTGTATTCTAAGGCCGTCAAAGAAAAACTGTACGCGGAATCTAGAGGAGTGTCATGGACATCTCGTGAAAAGTATACGTTACACGATGAATTTACGTTAACTATGAATTCGAAATATGGAATGACACTATGTCAAGGAAATTGCACTTTATAATAGGACACAAGTTATTTACTTTTATTATATTTTCCGTTACTTACAACTGAAGATGACCTCGTGTGAGGTAGAAACATTTTGTGATTATTTTAGAAGTTTTCGACAATGATTAAACCCTTACCGTACTAATATGGGTAACTAGTGACCGAGCGATTCCTGTTCGTGCAAGTTTCTTTGAGTCTTTCGGTAATTATAAATTATACTACATTTTATTTATTTTCCAAAATAAAGAGTCAATATTTATTCTAGAAAGTTGAAAGTATGTTGGTGAATTTTTAGAGATTTTTTTTATTATTTTGAAGAGGTGAAAAAACGAAGAGATTTGAAGTGACCCTTGATGATATGGATGAGGCACCAAATTGTAGATGGTATAGTAAGGGTTAATTATATTGTTAGGTTGCCTAGTATTTTAATATTGTAGATTGAATTTATTATTGCGTTCAAAGTGGTATTTACGTTGAATGTGCGATTTACAGACAATTGTACATTTGAAATAATTTAGTTATGAATACACATTATATGCTTTATGGCTCGTAGCTAACGTTTAATATTTTAATTTTGGATTAGCAGAGCCGCTATGATGTAATTTCATTTTATAATACTGCTTGCAATTTTGCAATAATTAAGTTTTTCGTAAATTATGCAAAAATGAACGTCTGACAAAATGGGCTCCAAAACTGACATAGTAGGCGATAATACCAACATTCCTATTCTATAAATAAAGATATATTCTATTCTGTATAGAAAACTAATTTATGAAACTATAAACATTTAAAATGACATAATATTATCAATAATCAGTCACTATTATTTTAATTACGCAATTTGCAAAAAAACACCGTAAGAATTTTCTTCTCGGATTCATAGAATTGGTTTTTAGGTGATTTGGTCTAGAAATAAGCCACAAATATATGAATTATGAGTTTGTACTTCTTTAATTAACTAAACAGATCATGATTTTATTAGGGTAACTCCGGTATATACACCGCGCTGGGATTTACGCCGCGAAAATCAGAAAAAATAGAAGGAGTAGGGGTAATTTTCTCGCAACTAGGTACTGTGTTACATGCCTTTATGTTATATTAATATTGAATTATAATTTCAGCTTCTTATTGTTAATATTAATGAAATTATTGTAATTTGAATCGATTTGTCACTGTGTGTGTAACAAGTACGATCATCATAAATTATAATTTACATAAAATGATTACTGTAAGGCATGTAAAAGACTAGTGGTTATTTCGTGATACATACCTGTAGGGGAATAGTAAAGCATGTTGTATAGAGAGCAAAATATAAGGGCTTTGCTTTCTTTGTATTCTTTGTTTAGTTTGTTGAAACCCTTGCCGTATATCTTACCCATTATCTATATATAGCAAAAATGCAAGATATTTCAAAAAGTTTATTTTTTAATACGAAAACTAAATATTTCGGATTTCTAATATTTTTTTCATAGTAGTAAACAGTACAAAGTTTTTACTGATATAGTTCGTTTATTTTAAACATAGTAACCCTGGTAGAAATTTCATGCATTTTTTGAGTAGTTACTAAACAGTTACATCAACTTCTGTCTAGTAACTGAGAAGGAAAAGTACTTAGGATCCCAATCAGGATGTAACGCTTTGTTTGCAGTTACTGCATACAAAAGTTGCGTAAAATCTGAATCCATTTACTGCATAGAAACACAACAAATAATGGATATTAAATTGATTAATAAGCAAGCCAACTGCTCGTGAAATGGACAGAATAAAATTTTATGAAGTTCTTGTCCATTTCCTACTCAGTATTGGCACAATTATTGAGAATACAGTAATATTAGATAGTAACTGAATAGGTGTCTAGGAAAACTGCATATATTTCTACTAGGGAAATAATATTTAATAAATTAAGTTTTTGATAGATGCGGCGTATATACCGGAGTTGTCCTAGTATTAATAAAGTGCAATAGTTAGTTTCTGAGAAACAAGGAGGTGTCACTTTAGAAGATCTATGTCAGTATCGGCGACTTTCCTCAAACAATTAATATTCACCTGATCAATTTGCATTTCAATATTGTAAAATAATATGAGTATTGAATATTTGAACTTTTTCATCCCGCGCGCGCGCGCGTGAAATTGAGAAAACAAATGTACGTATTATCACATATATATATATATGTATATTTTATATATATTAGGGTGGCTCTTATTTACCTTTGATGAAAATTTTTTTTCGAATTTTGTTTGCGGCATTTCCCAAAACTGTTCCAATTTAAGAAAAAAAAATCTGTGCAAAATTTCAGCCCAATCGGATAAGAAGAAAACGTGCCGCCAGGCCATTAAACTTTATTATAAAATGAAAAAATCATCGATTTTCTGAATATCTTCTAACTTATTGAACTTATCAAAAAAAGTTTCAAACAAAAGTTGTAGATTTGAATATGGGGCATATTTTATGGCATGTTTATTTTTTCGTATGACGAACAATTTTCGAGAAAAATAAAAAAAACCGGAAATAAATTAAAAATTGTTAGTGATCTTCTTAATTGACTTGAATATTTTTAATTAAGGGAGGCACAAAAATATATATATTCTTGATTTTTAACTTAAAAGGGTCATTTTAGAAAATTTTAAGAATAATTTATAAAAACAATATTAGAAACCGTTGATATAAAATGCTGTAATTAAGATTAAAAAGTAATTCGTATTTAAGAAAAATTTAGAATATTTTATTTTATTGTATCTTTCATAATAATAGACTATTTTATCATATCTTAATGTAATGAATTAAGATAATTACAAATTAACACATTTTATATAGATTATTTTTATTATATAACTTATAAGATCTTATATCTTTTTAGACAATGTCTCTTTTTTATGTTCGGGGAAACCGACGGTGGTAATCATTCACAATTTGCAAAATATATTGTGCTTATTCTGCGTTCTTTGTGAATAATCTATTATAAAAAAAAAATTTTCTATCAATTGAACATCCCTTTCTACCGTATCATTAATAATTCGTAGTTTATTCACTACTTCCAGCCCTTTTTGGAAACTAGTGTTTTCAGACCACAAGTTGATGGGTCTGTTTGCAAGAATTGATCATCTAATTCATATCTTTTAAAAAAATTTTTAGTTTCGACGGAAACGAAGTATTCAAATCCCTTTTGCATAAATTCAAAAATTTCTTAATCTTTTATTAATACTCGCTTAATATTTTCTAATGGCAAAGTCAAATAAAAAAATGCCAATGCGATAGCTTCACGATAGCTAAAATACTATAAATGGTTCCTAAACGTATACAGTATCTACGTTGAAGCATGGTTTAATGTGTCTTCTGCTACTAAAGCATTATATTAGGATTTCAAGTTTTTGTCTAAGTTTTACGAATATCGAACGATTGATCATAATATTTCTCGAATTACTTCGCGTAAATTGAGGAACCATTTATGGTACCTGAAGCTATCGCATTGGTATTTTTTTATTTGACTTTGCCATTAGAATTGAAGCAAAAGGTGATTGATGCTTTAAATCGCGAATCATGTGACGAAAATATTAATCGAGTATTAATAAAAGATGAAAAAATTTCTGACTTTATGCAAAAGGGATTTGAATATTTCGTTTGTGCCAAAATTAAAAATTTTTTTTAAAGATTTGAATTAAATGATCAATTCTTGCAAACACAGACCTATCAACTTGATCTGAAAACACTGGTTTCTGAAAAGGGCTGAAAGTAGTGAACAAATTACGAGTTATTAATGATAAGGCAGAAAAGGGTGTCCAATTGATGGAAAATTATAACAGATTATTTATAAAGAACGAACAACAAGCACAATATGTTCTGCAAATTGTGAATGATTACCGTCGGTTTATCGACTATAAAAAAGAGACATTGTTTAAAAAGATATAAGATTTTATAAGACTGTAAGTTATATAATAAAAATAATCTATATAAAATATGTTAATTTGTAATTATCTTAATTCATAATATTAAGATATGATAAAATATTCTATTAT
>NW_017299820.1:364982-371783 GCF_001594075.2 Trachymyrmex cornetzi | reverse complement strand
TGCGGCACCCCTCAAAACGATTCCAATTTAAGAAAAAAAAATCTGTGTATATATATATATATACAAATATATATATATATACATATATAGTGTATGCATGTTGTTGCTGAGCTTTTAAGTGAACGTGTGTAAGTCGCTCAAATTGGTACGGATTTCCAGCCTAACACCTCGATTGTCTTCCCTAAAGAGTACTTCGCAGGCACATATGTGAAATCATGTCTCGAACACGCGCGCGTTGTTACCCCTCTCGCCTTCATCGTGTCTTGCCTCAATACGCTCTCTCTGTGTTTCTTTCTCTTTTTTGATCTCACTTTCTTGCTCTCGTAGTTTCAGCGTATAATTGTCTTCGTTTCTCCTATCTACAAAATCCTTTCCATGTTGATCCCTCCTTTGCTCCTTTGCTCCTTTACTCCTTGCTACCCTTTCTCTTATTCGTTCATCCCTTCATTACTCATGCATTTCATTTCCTTTCTATTCCCCTCTTTTTGTTTTTTCTCTTTTTAGTGTACTAATCTCTCTGTCGCATGTCGTATTTACTCTTGCATTTATTCATTCTTTAGTTGTGTGGCTTTCTATTTTTTTCCTCTCTTCTTACTACTCTTACCATATACTTTTTTTCTTCCTATTAATTTAATTTTAGATTTTATGTATATACAACTTCTCTTATTTATTTTTCTTTCTCTTATTCGATTTTTTGTCAAAATTATCTTTTTGTTTCTTTATTTCTGTTGTTCTTGTATATTTATTTAAATCAGATTATATGAGTATCTTATTTATATATATATTTTTTAATTAAAAAAATTTTTATATTCTCAATTTAACGTAAATAAATATAATTTTTTAAGTTTACTGATAATTATCTAATTTTTAATTAACTAATTACTATCTCTCTCTCTCTCTCTCTCTCTCTTTCTCTCTCTTTTTCTCTTTGTTAAAATTTTTCAAATTTGTATATTGTTAATATTGTTGTAAATAGCAAGTGAGATATACTATAGGACAAATGTAAATCTAAGAACAGAGAAAACTCGATTTTTTTCGAGGGAAATCGCATGTCAAGTTATCAAGAAGATACGCAGTGTGTTGAATGAGCCGGCGTGTCCCGCAGCCGTCCGCGTGCATGCCTTCGACCGTAAAAGAGACCCGTAGAGGACTCCTTTCAAGAAGTAACCGCAAATCCTAGTATAATACTAATAGGGCCATAATAGGGTCAATAGGGCTTAGCCGTGCGACGACAATAAGATCTTGTCAAAATACGTCAGGTAACACGAGCCTAGGAAACGGATTTTTCTCAATGGGGGTTTGTCTGTCCCCCTCTACTGCATCAAATGATACGACACGATGCGCATTATGAGGTTTTCAAAAAATCTGAAACCTTCCACCCGAGTGCGCGATTTAGGTTTAAATTTCATCACGTTCGGTAGTCATGAAAAGAAGATGGATAGGAAAAACCGAAGAATGCCATATCAGTCTAACTCTATTGGGATTTCAAATGAATAGTTTCACACACGATATATGTGGCATTTAAACTGAATGCTAACTCAATTTCCGACAAAGTTTTTTCTAGAAACGGAATAGTTTTTATGTAATCACTTAATCAATGTAATTACGAGGGACAGAAAATAAGTATTCAGAAAATAACGTATTATATTGTTTCTCGACCAATTATTATGGAAAAGTGAAATTTTACATTCTGCTAATTTCAAGTTCGTCGAGTTTTTTTGTAAAATTATACGGCATTTTGATAGATTTAGCAGCTGCAATAATTTTTGAAAATACGTTCACAATATTTGTGTTCTGTGCATGGAAGTTGTGTAGTCGATAGGAGCACTTATTAATCAACCAGAAATTCAATTACATAGTTCGTGATTTGTAACGCGGATAATTCGCAAACATTATTTTAAAAAATTATAACAGCTGCTCCGTCTGTAGGAATGTCGTATAATTTTACACAAAAGCTCGATAAACTTAAAGTTTTGTTAAATATTAATAAAATTTCACTTTCTTATCTTTGTTATTGACCGAGAAAAAAAAGTACTATTTTCTAAACGCCTCTCGTATATGTAACACGGCAATGTCGCTTCGCGCAGCTTAGCGCCGAGACACTACCAGTGTCTCCAGATGATGTGTTAGCTAACGGCATCATAAAAAAGTTGATCTTATAATATGTTGGCATTTTTTATATGAATATTAATATGGAGATCTAATAAATTTTGAATTTATTACAAATAATAAAAAATTTATGTATATATACGTATATGTAAAATATTTAGAAGTCTCTCTCTTTCTCTTTCGATTATTTTGTCGAATTTATTGTATCATTAAGATATATACATATGTGTGTAATTTGGAACATGTTTTGTATTAAGGTTCAAAATTACGTCTCTAAATATGTAATGCTTAAGGTTTAGAATAATTAGAGTGTTCAACACAAAGACAATAATTTTTTTGCGCGCGCGTATAAAAATATCGTTTTGTGTATATATCTATATATATATATATCTATATATATATATATCTATATATATATATATCTATATATATATATATCTATATATATATATATCTATATATATATATATCTATATATATATATATCTATATATATATATATCTATATATATATATATCTATATATATATATATCTATATATATATATATCTATATATATATATATCTATATATATATATATCTATATATATATATATCTATATATATATATATCTATATATATATATATCTATATATATATATATCTATATATATATATATCTATATATATATATATTTCCTTAAAAGAAGCGTATCGCTTTTCATAAAATGAATAGTGAATTAGGCTTGTTTAATCTTCTGTCGACGAGCCGTACTTTTCTGGATTAATTTATCAAACAAACGTGCAAACTTGGGTCAAGCTTGGCGTCCCTATTTTAAGACGCCAACTCGTTAAAGTCATTTGAGGGTGCAGTTCCGCCACCATCATTGCTAACCTTCCCTCCGTGAAAACGCAAAGTCTATCTTGCACCCACCAACAAGCCCTAACTTTCTTAGAAGGCAAATCTTTTCCAACCCCTGTTTTTCGCCACCCTAGCATCTACGTCGTGCATGGTGGGATGACTTTATCAGAACATGGCTACGAAATGTCTTAATATACAGTGTTTCTTACTCTAAAAATGTTTTGCAATATTAAAAAAAAGTATTTGCTTTTTATTATGTAGCAAAATTAAAAGAGTAATTAACAATTAAATATTAATTTTAATATGTATTTAAATAGAGCATATAGTAAATATAAAAGAATACAAACGACATTGAAGGGTATTCTTTAAAAATTAAAAAGAATATTTCTACACAGCGTCAGACAAAAGAGTTCATATTTTACAAGGTATTTTAGAATATGCTAAAATAATGCAAGTAATTATGTTTATCACATGTTAACCAAGCAAATGCTCTGACAAATTCTTAAAATTATCAAAAGTGATGTATTTGCAAATGAGCGCTAATAACTTAAAAAAATTTTTCTCTTTTTCTCGGAAAAGATAAGATATTTTTAGTTGGTTTAAGATTTTCAATTAATTAATTTCGACATTTGTCATCAATATTGCCAAAAAAAAATAGAAAAGCTGATTCTTGCATACATATATAAGAATTATCTGAATCAGATTATAAGATCACAGACCTCTTTTCCTTTGAAACAGACAAAATTTTTTAATAAGATTTTAATTAATTAAATTATAGTTAATTCTGAATATTGACTAATTATGAGTGGTATACTTAAACTAGATCGTGACGTATGTTTATGTAGGCAGAAAAAATAATTAAGAGCATTGAGATCTAGAATATCTTAGTACGCAGTAATGAAAAAATTGTCACATAAATTTCATAAAATTCGCGTTGATATGTGTTATATCTATTCATTTAATGATACATTTACTGATTTATTTAATGATCAAAAGAATGGAAATTTAAACGTTAAACTATCAATCTTACTTTATACTTATCAATAAATATTATTTATTAATCCTACTATTTGCAGACTTAAATTTGTAGTGAAATGAACTAATTAGTGATAAAAATTATTTTAATTAATTAATTATTAATTACTATTTTTATTGATAATTTAATTAATATTTACTTCTTTGTTTTAGGATTTTCGCAATCAAAAGGGTCATTCTCCAATACAAGTCCAGGTGAGATTTTTTTATAAAAATATGACATTTTTTACATAGTAATAATATTACAGTAAATTTTTTAATATGATACTAGTCATTTAAGAAAATGTAAAATAATTTATGTAAAACGTATCTATATTCAGATGTAGATAATGAATAAGATTAATTTTAATTATTTTTAAATGTTTACGTTAATATATTTATTTTAAAAATTAAATAAAATTGGACCTAAAAAGGAAATAAGAATTGTACTTTTATCAAGAAAAAACATACATTTATGAAAAATTATAAAAAAACAAAATCATATAACTTAAGGATAGAGAAGGAAACTTGATATCAAATAGGGAAGATCTGCTACGAATAGTAGACAAATTTTATACAACACTTTCTACAAATCAGATCCACTTAGATATAAATAAACACTTATAAAGTACAGAATCAAGGTTCAGAAGACATTTCGGAGATTTCAAAAGACGAGAGAAGATGAAAAACAATAAAGATCCTGGGGAGGATGGTGTCACAGAGAATGTAATGATAGAAGTAAAAAATAGGAGGGTATTTTTAATCGATAAAATTTAAAAACTTTCCAACTTTCCTCTGTCTCTATAGCCAAAATATTCCCACTCGATGGAACAACTGTATTATGATTCTTCTTCATAAGAAAGGAACGAATCTTGAAAATTACAGACCGATCAGTCTTCTAAGTCATTTATATAAACTCTATACCTGAATACTAGCAACTAAATTGGAAAGAAAGTTCGGCCTTTATCAATCTAGGGAATAGGATGGATTCTGTACTGAATACTGAACAAACAATCATTTGCAATGTTTAAAAATTTGAATAGACGAATTATAACTTGTTTAAAATTTGACAAGATGGCGATAAAAAATTTTACGCTGTAAAATTTTTATACGCCAATAGGGTGCTTTTACATGTTTTTTCTGATAAGCATACGAAAATTCACTAATCTTTATCGAGACGATAAAAGACTATCAAAATCATAAATACATTCATATAGTCGAATTGAATTTATGATGTTTTTCGAATGCGGACACTATAAAAATTGATCAAGAAGTTTGTAATATGTGTGTATGTAATACTCGTTTCATTCATTATATATAATAAAAATAACGTTTTTGAGTTAACGTATGTTATTTAAGAATATAAAACTAACTTGCTGCAAATGATACAAATATATAGCTATTAATCTATTGGTACAAACATATATTAATCTATATATTATCAATATTATTACGTTGACAATATAAGACAATTATGTTATATAAAAAATCTTCAAGTGTACTGAAATAAAAATTACAGTTCTCATTATTTTGTAAATTGTAACGAATTACAATCTCGTTAGTTAATCATAGATAATATTAACAAACATGGTATTTGGAGTTCTATACAACAATGAGTTCTACAGATGTCGTAACCATTATCGCCATATGATGACATCGTGTGCATTGAAAAAAACTACTTACGTATTCATGTGCGATGATTTCGATTTTTCCGAGCCATTAAGCGCGATCCGTTTAGCTCGCAAAGCAATGTCGTTCGAAACAAGAAACGACAAGCTAAAAATGATTACTGAGGATGAGTTTCACATCTAATGGGGTTTCTGTATTGCTTGCCATAAATTTATTGTCACTATTATGTATTTATCAATTAATTATCATTAATGATTTTTGGGAATGTCTCTGTAAGGTGTGTCGTTAATGCCATTTTTTAAATATCAAATTAAATATGCATTAATTTGAAATGAATCTAATTATTTGTCTGAGAATGAAACTTCTTAATGGTTCGTAACAATTGCTTCCTAAAAATAATATTGTTTGGAACTTTTGTGCGTTTAGTAGATATAATTATTTATGTTTTTGATAAACATATCTTAAAAATAATTTTCTTTAATTTTCAAAAATAATTTTTTTTAATTATTAATTTAACTGTCAAAATATTATTTAAAAATAAAATATATAAATGATATTATATATACGTGGTGTCCCGAAATTCGCGAATCAAAATATCATAGTAACAAAGTTTTTAAAAAATTAAATAAAAAAGTTACGTATACATTTTTATCTTAACCCTTGAACACCACCGTGGGTTACGGTAACCTAGTCTGTTTGAAAAAACGCGTGGCGTTTATGAACGATCAGAAGTGTGGAGTGGTAACAAGGGAGGGGGAATTTTCGCATCCCTACTACAAATCTCTCGCCTGACAACCTCAGCATGCACGAACCAGTCGAGATAGAACGCCATGAACTTACTGTGTGGGTTACGCTAACCCTGTGTGGTTATTTATACGTTTTTTATTTTGAAATCAAATTGCAAGTAAATATACGAACAAGATTGAAAATTCAAATCGAAGAATTCATGAAACACACAGACATTCCAGAAAATCAAGATCCGCGCGATATATTAGCTATAAACAAAATAGTAAAACAAAGAAGATTTTCATTCTGTCCAGGGATTTTATAGCGTATTTTACTGGCAGAACCGGTGAGCACTCAGTGCACATTAAAGCTGTTGTACATTAACCTAATATGACAGTAAAAGTGAGAGATCTCAGTTAATAAAATACCCAATGTATATTTTATCAAATATCACAATAAAATATATTAAGGATTTCGTG
>NW_017299820.1:360501-364721 GCF_001594075.2 Trachymyrmex cornetzi | reverse complement strand
CTTTATCGTATTACTTGAAAATCACCCAAATTCAACCTCGTCGAATAAATATATTTTTTAGGATAATTCGTAATAATGTATTTTTTTTCTTAAAATACTACTTAATATGTTTCGATTTCTGTAAATTAAAACCTTGTATCATTTTTTTGGAAAGTAACTAATTTATTTAAAAAACAAAGATTTTTTTAAATTTTGAAATTTCTTTCTTCTTTTTTTTTCAAAATGTCTTGATTTTCGGAAGTTTTATGATATTCTTACCTATATATTCTTTTTCCTTACTGTCTGTTGTATCGATAAAAAAAAAGAAGTTAAAATTGATGCATTAGATCCCGAGATAAAAACAAAAGAAGACTCCAGGGTTACCGTAACCCATGTGTGGTGAAATCAGGTGGCGAAAATAGTGTGGTGTTTAAGGATTAAGCAACAATTTGTATAATAATAAAAATATAAATATGACCAATACGGACTATGTTTAAACGCTGAAATCTCTGCTTACTAATACTATCGCACGAACGATTGTTAGACAGATGATCTAATAGTATAATTTGTAATTGGCTATATTTAAACTTTATATCTCAAAAACTACTGCTTGAAATAAAAATGTACACATAACGTTTTTACTTAATTTTTTAAAAACTTTTTCACTAAAGTTTAATTCGTGAATTTTTAGACACCCCGTATACATACGTATATGTATGTATATTTATACACACACATATAAAACATGTATACATATTCCTATACACATATATTATATTTATATGATGTATAATGAAATAATTATTAATCTAAAGTAGATTAATAAGGAAATTTATTTTAATAAAATAGATATTGTTTTTAATTCAAAGTAAATAAAATCAACATTATTTCATTTTCACTTTATATAAAAGATATAAGCTTAACGAAATAACATTTCAAAAAGTAACACTTTTGAGGAGTTGAATTAAGATTTGACAGTAGGCGTGGATACATACTCGAATTTCGAGTAAAAAAGTCTCCCGTTACCAATTAACATTTCAATGTAGTGAAGTGTGTTCAAAACCAATAATTCCTCAAAATATTTTGACATAGAATACAATATATCTGTATGAGATAGATATTAGGCATGGAATCATCTAATTAAATATTAAATATAGGTATCAGAGTTTAGCGAATTGAGATAAAAATATTGTCTTATTTTCATAATTACACTTATTTTTAAAGTTATAATTTTTTAGTTCCGTTTTATAGTGTTTTTATTTATTGTCCGATAATTTAAATGATTAAACATTCTGTAATATTTATTATATGTATAGCTGATATTACAACGAATCGGTGCCAAAGAAAATTTGTATGTTCTTTTTGCGAAAAATCAATGACAATGTTGGATGGTTAAGCTTTACTTCCACATTTCTTCACTCCACATCATGTTTCCGTACGTCTTCAATTTTCCAGTAATCTTTTCCGAGTAGCACCACCGCGCGCCAACGCAAGTCTCCTTTTACTTGTAGGATTCTCCGTAGTATTTTCCTTTGCAGCCAAATTGAACTATTACGCTCCTAACTCTCATATATATATATACCTCTGAAACGCGTTTTCGCGAGAACCGCGTATTTTTCGCCTATCTACTACGTATTTGAGAGTTCACACTACGTTCTGCTTCCGTTCCTATTTTTCTTCTCTTATTTTTTTGTTAGGTTCTTTTTTTCTCTTTCTATCTTCGTCTTATACAAAATTCTTTACAACTCAAAGTACTACACAGTTGTTAAAACAACCAATTCTGACTGAAAGCCCCTTGTTACAAGATATCCGTTGTTGCCACGAGCAACTTCTATGTGTCTGATATAAAAAAATCTCAGGCTCGCAAAAGAAGATATGCTTTGTGAAGAAGTGTGTAAAGATTGTTTTGTCTATAATTAATATAGTTTTTATAATGATGTATAGTTAATGAGATGTGTTATTGATGCACTTTTCATTAAATGTTGACATGTGTCATGATATTTCTGCTGAAATGAGTATTAATACTATTTATTGATATTTATTGTTTTTTTTACATATAATTTACATATAAATAACATATAGACACATTGAATAGTATTCTTTTATTCTAATACATTAACATCTATATAAAAAAATATTGTTTAATGATTAGTGAGTTTAAAAGAATTTAGTTTATAAATAAATTATAATAATTATCTTTGAAACAAATATAATAATTTAAATAATATAGTATACACTTACACAGCCATTAAGGCTTTTGACCAAAAGATAAATGCTATACATGAAGGGGGATACATGCATAGTTTATCAAGATACTGTGCATATCTTATTTCATATAGTAATGTATATTTCAAATTATAAGATCAATAATGACAATTCTCCAATCAATTGTTGCTTTATTGTAACAATTGATTACTATAGTTTTGCATTAAATTTTTGCTTCATGGATTTTGCTTCATGAAAAATATAACAATCATAATCATATTATATGTAGGTTACATTAATTGTAAGATATTATCATGATCCCGCTTATTATTTCGCACATTATTTCAATACTACTTTGCTGGAATGTACAGATTTATGACATTTGTTGTGTTGTGAAGAATGAAATTATTAAGTAAATCAGCTATCTCTTAGAAAGATTTTGTTATATAAAGAAAGGTCGCCGATACCGACATACCACTTTGTTTTTAGACAATTTTTTTTAAACAAAAGTAATAAAACTTTAAAGACATAAAACTGTACTAGAAAATATTTTCTATCAGATAATGTAGCAGTTATTATAATAATATTTGCAATTATGCAATAATTAACTTTTCTCTAAGATAAGCAAAAATGAGCGTCTGACAAAATAGTCCCTAAAACTAGCATATAGATATAGTAATGTCACATATTCTTGTTCTTTTTCTTTCACAGGACTCATCTGTACAAAGTATCTACAAGTGAATATATAAGATTTTCTAGAATTTTTTTACTTCAACATAAACAATTTCTGATGATTTATATGAGTATTTTACGCTGTTCTGCAAGACACAATTATGTAACGAGATTTTTTCAGTATCTTTTTTTAGGGTTTTCCCATAATGCACGATTGCTTTCAATTCCGATAGGACTGTTTAACACCATAATGTAACATAACATTATAAACATTATGTTAGCCTATGGTATATCTTACAGACAGATGTGCACCTGTTTTTATATTTAAAGCCGTATTACGAAACAAATCGAAATAAAAATGATATAAGAAACTATAAACATATACAACGACATAATATTAATAATATAGTTACTATTACTTAAACTACGCAATTTACAAAAAAAATAGCAAGAATTTTATTTTCGCATTATTGTAGTATTGTAGTATCGTGTTATTGTAGTATTTATTTTAAGCTGATTTTGTATAGAAATAAGCCACAAATATAAATTATGAATTTATATTTTTTTCATCTAAATAGATAATGTTTTTATCAGTATTAATAAAGCAATAGTTAATTTCCGAGAAATAAGGGGGTGCCTCTTTAGAAGACCTATGTCAGACTTTCCTCTATTTGTACTTTAATTATAATAAATAGTAAATATTTGGTGCGAAATTAAATTGCACTAATGATTTAAATTCACTAATTTCATATTGATTGTTTTTTTCTAAATTTCAAGCCTTATATTGCACATCTATATTAATATGTGTGGATATATGTGTGTACATTATTGTACAAGTACACTATATAACTTTGTATATACAGGGTGTTAGTTAAGTATGTTCCCAAACTCAACAGAGCGATTCTTTGGTTTATTTCAAGTAAAAAAGTCCATATAAACATGTGTCCTAAACGACTTAGTTTCCGAAATACAGGATAGGTCCAGCAGGAACTCAACCTTGGCCTCCTAGATTACTAGACTTAAATCCTTTGGATTATTTCCTTTGGGGGCATCTGAAATCATTGGTTTATACCACCCCAATTGAGAATGAGAATGATTTGAGGAATCGAATAGTTGCTTCATGCGAGGCAATACGTAACACATCTGGTATCTATGAGCGTGTACGTCAATCTTTGAGAAGAAGGCTCGATGGATGTATCATGGCGCAAGGTGGACATTTTCAACAATTCATCTAATTGTTTTATTTCGTCAGAAGAACTGAAGACTGTTTTTGTTTTTCTTGTTTTTGACTAGTTTTTGACTAGTTTAAGTTGTATTTCTTTCAAATAAACAGATTATTACTACACGTTTAAATTTTTTTATTT
>NW_017299820.1:344140-359719 GCF_001594075.2 Trachymyrmex cornetzi | reverse complement strand
TCTGTTTAGCTAATTAAAGAAGTACAAACTCATAATTCATATATCTGTGGCTTATTTCTATACCAAATCAGCTAAAAACCAATTCTATGAATCCGAGAAGAAAATTCTTACGATGTTCTTTTGCAAATTGCGTAATTAAAATAATAGTGACTGTATTATTGATAATATTATCTTATTTTAAATGTTTATAGTTTCATAAATTAGTTTTCTTTACAGAATAGGATATATCTTTAATTATAGAATAGGAATGTTGATATTATTGCCTACTATGTCAGTTTTGGAGCCCATTTTGTCAGACGCTCATTTTTGCATAACTTACGAAAAACTTAATTATTGCAAAATTGCAAACAGTATTATAAAAATTGCTTATACTATCTAATAGAAGATACTTTTTACTTTGTATTTATGTTTTTGAAGTTGTATTTTTACCTTTTGTTTAAGAAATATTGTCTAAAAACAAAGTGGTATGTCGGTATCGGTGATCTTCCTCTATATATATATTTGTTCTAATACACTTTTCAAGTCTAATATAGATATGAGTCCTCGTTCGATATGAGTCAATCAGTGCTATAGAGAAATAAGCCTCGTTTTATTAAAAAGAAAAAAATAGATCTGTTTTTTGAATTAGTATACACTTTTGGAACTTAAAGTGAGATAGGTATATGTTTAATGTTTAGTGAAAGTGAGAGAGAGTTCTAGTGCAGTCTAGTGCAGAAATAAAAAGCAGACGTAATATGTATTATATATACAAAATATCTGAATAATTCCAAGGCAAATACTATAACGATGATTAAAATTTTCATCGTTTAATTGATTATTATCCCTTCAGATTATTATACGGATTATTATTTCTAACATATGTATGTACATATTAATTAAATAATAACATATATACTAATTAAAATACGGATAACTGAAATAGAATAGAGAGAATAAAATGTATTTAGTAATAGATTAATATGCGGAAAATATTCATCTCTATAAACAATGATATGGCAATAATATTGTACCTAAGTGGCAGTAAAGCTAATATTAAAAGTAAAATGAACGGAGAGAATAAAAAAAAGTTTTGTTTTTCTTTTTGTGAAGTATCTCTATGTAGGAGTCGTATTAGACAACGAATAGGACGGCATTTCGGATAGTTAACTGCACTTTGAAATAGAGAAGGACAGCATATAAATACGACGCGTGTGTCATCATTTAACTATTGATTCTGATGATCGGTTAATATCAATTGATTTTGTGTTTTGGAGAAAAAAGCCAAGTTGTGAGTTTTGGGATTAGGACATGTAATTGCAGAAACAAGTTTTATGAAACTTAAATATATATTTCATACGACACGGTCTTGCCGTTCAATTTATTTACTTGGAGTTCTATATGGGAATTATATATGTTCTAAAAAAATAACTTTCTGAAATTGTAAAATGCAGCAATAGCAAAAAGTACATTTCAAGTAACAAACGAATTAAAATAAGAAAGTGACTCTACAGAAATAAAATTTTTTGAATCAGATTTCCTGCTGTGATTGTCATTTCTTTTGTTTCTACTCTCTTTCTCTTAGTCACCTGTGGTTGATTATATGGCAATAACAGTTTGAGATACAAGAGCATGTTTTTGTTTGCAGAAGTTCCTTTTTATTCAGCAAACTTTGTTGAGAGAGAGGATATCGTAACACATATTAAAGACGGAAATATAAACGGAAAAGAAGAAAAAGAAAGAATAGGAGGAAAAAGAAGAGATACGTAGCTGAAGAAGGTAGAAAGATATATATACTAGGGAGTCTACAGTGGAGGGGGAAACAAGGACATTAATTAAGAATTAATATGTGCATTGAAATTATTCTAATTAGTAACATCGCTGCCGGGAATATTTTCGTGTATGCGAGGATTTATAACGCCGCTGAATATCAGCAAGATATTTTATTTAACACCTTGCGCGTGGCTGAATGTTCTTTATATTTTATGTTTGTATTTTACTTAAATTGCAATATAAATATAAAGAATTAAAAGAGTGTTTAATTATGACCTTAAAATTTTGTAAAATTTACTTTAAGTATTGATAGTAAATATTAATTTGTAATTAAATAAAAAATAGAGGTTTATAGATTTTACTGAAGAGAAGAGTTTTATTAATTGTAAAATATAAAATACACAACTTTTTTATTATATGCTTATGCAATACTAATATTAGTTGGACAAATTCGTCAATAATAAGCTTTCCTTAATAGGCGACATTAAGCGGATTCATATTTTATCAATAGCAATGAGTTTCGAATCACTTGAATAGGATGACTCATAACTGAATTTTACGCATACTTGTATGACCTATGAATTAGTTACAGGTGATTTGACAAATTTGTATGCACACACACACACAACACAACACACACACAAAGAAAATCAAAAATTTAAGAATTTCTAGGTTTTTATTGTTTATACTTTAGTCTCTTGGTTGAGTTGTAGGTAGAATCTATGTATGTATTACATAGAGTATGTGAAATTGTGACATCATCGCCTGGTGGCCATTTTGGCTCAGCTGGTCGTGACAAAAGGTAACTCGAACAACAGGACGACATGTCCTGTCCCACGTCCGTCATAAAATAGAGACAATATATTCAATAATACGCATATGTCGATGTCGTGGGTCTGTATATGTTTATTGCATGCTCTCTGTAGGATACATATTAGGTGTTGAACTTAATTCCTGCCGCTAGCTTAATTTAAAACAATGTTCCACACCTTTAAAAAATCTAAAAAAAAATTTTTGTAATGTAGATTTTTTAAAGGTGTGGAACATTGTTTTAAATTAAGCGAGCGGCAGGAATTAAGTTCAACACCTAATATTTATTACAAATCTTTTAAAGACATTTTTTATTTTACATAATTATACATTTTGTAAATTAATCTGATTATTAATTACAAGATATTCTACTTAATAATTTAAAAACTCTTTTTATTTAAAAAATTAAGGTCAATCGGTACAAATTAGATATAAGATACAATAAAATCTTTTCGCTTCTAATCTTTATTTATGAACATAAAAAAATTCTCCGTAAGATAATTTATATTATTCGTTTAAAGGATGAAAGACATGGAATGAAGAAATATATATATGCAAAAGGAAGTGTAAAGAGGCAAGTTCTCGGTTCAGAAAATATTTTGACATGTACGGTTGGTGGCGGTGGTTGCATGTAGTGTGTCGGGTAAATTTTTTACGTGGGGGTTTTGGGTTACACTGTATGGGTTGGCGCTTTAAAGCGATACACGACTCGTATAAATATTGCGCGCCTGAAAATGCACCGTCAAGAGCACGTCCGGGCCATCCTCGACTCCTCGAGGCGGAATTGCGAAGAAAGGTAGACGGGCGAGGGTAGTGGAAAGAGAGGGCCCTTTTCCACCCCTGCTTGTACTCTATCTTCTATACGGATACAGTGACTACATTGTGGGTTTAGGGTTCATTGTGCGTCCAGCACCATGGGTATTGTCGCGCTTTTTCGAGGGCCGGAGATTCACACCTTTTCACAGGCGCGATTTTCCACGATGAGCGCGTTCTATTGAGCGAAAGAGGATGAAACGAAAAATCAGAGGACGAACGAAAATGCGATGTAAATCTTGCTTGGACACGTCGTTTTTGAAAAAAATGTATACAACTAGTGTTTTGTATAATTTTATTTCGTGCATAACGATAGTGCATAAGAAAAATTATGGAAATATCACTTTATTGCAAATGTAGTAAGAAGTGAATTATTTATGTATCTCTATTTGAATTGTATATATTTGCGTCATTAATGCAAGATTGTATTAAATTAACAAATAGTGCACGATCATATAATTCTTTAATAATTATTTTTGCTTGCTTTTACTTTTGCCATGTGTAGCAATTGTATTCATATTACAACGAAAATATAAATAAATCAGTGTAATATTTTGATAACGTCGAAATTGATGTAATAATTGATATAATAATTGCTATTAACATTTCGATTTATGTGAGAGCATTGATAAGGACCCAAAATTGGATCAAAACGTTTGCGATTGAGATTATTTTAAATAAATCAAATTTCACCCTGTGTTGGCTCTAATCGGCATTATTTTATTGTATTGATATTTCAATTGAGCCTTAAAAAATACTCATTTTATTCATAAAATTGATATAAATTATTAAGTCGCCTTTCTTCTACTATTCTCTCAATAAGTCGGTATTTAATTGTGCTAATTTCAACGAATCTACTAAGAAATGTATTTTCCGACGTTTTATGAATTTGTAATCAAAGGAATGGGGGGTGTCAGGTCTCTCTCTCTCTCTCTCTCTCTCTCTCTCTCTCTCTCTCTTTGAAGAGACAACTAGACTTTTCTTGCTAATTTGGAGGGGAATCCGAGATGTTGAAGAGTTTGATTCGTTCATCAAGTTTCTTCCATAGCATTCATACCCTCAACCAAAATTAGAGAATTTTTGCATTCCTTACATAAAATGTTGTGATAATCAATATAAGTTACACGAGAAATAATGTATAACTTAAATATCAACATATGTAATTTAAATTAAAAATTCAATTAAAAATTAAATTAATGATTATATTTATATTTATAAAATAAACATATATTATATTGTATAACACGCTTCAGGAAATTCTATATTATTTTATTAAATTATTTTTTAGATATCTTTTTTGAGATTTTTTTTTAATTTTTTAGATATATAATAGGTTTTTTCTAAAATAAATATTATAAAATTTATTGTGAAAATTTATACATATATAAGAAATAGAAGTAATGGCTGTAACGGTCGAAGCTAGATCTTTATATGCTATATAATGCTTAAATAATTCAATCTATATTACTATATATACTATATATATACATATATTTCTATTTTTATATGTACTTGCTTATATGTTTCCATTTTTATCTATATTACATTATATTACATATTCTATTAAATATTTCTTATATATTAATGTATACATATACAAAATTAGTGATATTGAAAATATATTCAATAAAATTATAAAATTAAAAATTATAAAAAAAAATAGAGTAGGTTTCTTATAATATTACTTTTTCTTTTACTTTTGTCTGTATTTGACGGTTCGCGGGTTATGTTTAGATCAACATGTGCAAGCGTAACTTTGTCTGGCGCCAAGAAACAAAATATGCAGCACAAGTTCAGAAATATAAAATTACATTGAAAACAGCCGGTAGTCGACACTTTCCTGAAGCGTTACATATGTCTTTAGAACGCCGTATTGCGGTGCTTTGGATAGACTACTTTCAGAGTTTCTCATTACGTCTAGTACAATGATGTTTAGCTAAATCAAGTAGATAATAATTATGTTTTACAAATGTACATTCTTTATTATTTCAAGTAAATACACTTATTGATACAACAACTGAATTGAATAATTAAGATTGTTTAAAAAATGATACATTACCTATATGTGTATCTTGATTTTGAATTACCATAGTTGGATTTTCTAATATCAAATTTTTTACATTTTACGAGTATTTTATGACAACTACATTTAGTTGTTATGAAATACTCGTAACATTTTTAACGCTATTTTACGATTAAAATTCCTTCTACTAATGAGATGGTTAATTCTAGCACTTTGGCAAGTAATGATATTAATGGTACAATAAATACAAACGTACACTATCCAAATAATTACGAATTTATTGAATCATGAAATGTTTCAATTTATATATTCACTGTTCACTCGCTTTTCGACATTTAATGACATTATTTGCAAAAGCTCTGTTATTTATCATAATTATTCTATCCGCGTGATATTCCATATCATTCACACATAACTGTTTTAATTAGGATAAATTATCTGAATATCAATATTAAATGATAAGTAGTACAAACATGATGCAGTTATTAAGTGTTTTATCTAAACCTTTTTTTGATCAAAAGAATATTTATATTTACAAGTAAGTAGAGAAAAACAAACTATATATGTAAAGATTTTTACATTATAATATATTACAATCTTTTATAATTCAAATGTAATAGAAGAGACAGTGGCCTATAATAATTTAGTTTTTGTGCGCAAATTGTGGGCGATACGCATATCGATACATTAAAAATTGGAAATCACCCTTTAGGTGAAAAAAAAAAATTTTTTTTTACAAAAATGTCAGTCTGTATGAAATAGCCTTAAAGATGATATTTTGCAAAATATCGGCTAAAAAATCATCTTTCAGGCAATTTCAAATATTGATTTATTTGTAAAATAAATCGTCCTTTTTTTACCTAAAGGATAATTTTCAAACGACTTTTAGCGTATCGCTTATTCCTGGCACAAATCTTATATCAACCCGAATCAGCGCGAATGTTGAACAGCGATGAAAGATACAGACCCGTGCTTTGAAGTTAGAATGACCAGATCTAACATAGGTAAATTAGGACATTTTCAACTGAAAAATAGTACAAAAGTAGGACAAAAAAGTAGAAATTTTTGGTTAAATTATAATACAAAATATATTCTATCTTTGAACTCAAAAGTAGAATAAGAATATATTTAAAAATCTTAAGTACATAAAAATATGTATTTAGTATTAACAAAAAAGTGCTTCAATATAATATGATAATAGAGAAAAGTCGCCGATACCGACATACCACTTTGTTTTTAGACAATATTTCTTAAACAAAAGGTTAAAATAAAACTTTAAAAACATAAGTACAAACTAAAAAGTGTCTTCTATTAGATAGTATAAACAACTTTTATAATACTGTCTGCAATTTTGCAATAATTAATTTTTTTATAAGGTAAGCAAAAATGAGCGTCTAACAAAATGGACTCGAAAATTGGTACAGTAGACAGTAATCTGTGCTACGTATTCTTATTTTTTATAGGAATTATCTGTATAAAGTATTTACAAATGAATGTATATAAGATTTTCCGGAATCTCACTTCGTTATAAAGCATTTTTATTGAATTATATGCATATTTACTTTATGTCGTTCTGCAAGATGCAAATATGTAACGCGATAGTTTTTCAAGAGTTTTTCCATATATGTACAATTATCTTCAGCTCCAATATAGTTATTTGACATTATAAAAGCAACATTATAAAAATTAAGTTGGCTCATGATCTGTTTTACAGACAGATGTGGCGGTTTACGCTGCACTCCAATTTTATATTTAAAATCATATTATGAAAAAGCTAAGAGAGAAAAAATAATATAAATAAAACTGATTTAGGAAACTACAAGCATTTAAAACGACGTAGCCTTATCAATAATATAGTCGCTATTATTTAAACTGTGCAGTTTGCAAATGAAAATCGTAAAAATTTTATTTTTGTATTTGTAGAATTCGTTTTTAGCTGATTTGATGTAGAAACAAGCCACAAACGAATTATGAGTTTGTACTTCTTTACTTAGCTAAACAAATCATGATCTTATTAGTATTAATGAAGTGCATGGTTAGTTTCTGAGAAATGAGGGGATGTCGCTTTAAAAGACCTATGTCTAGAGTCTCTCTAGTAAGGAGTCGAGTTATAAGGGATACCGATCTCTGATTAGTCACATTACGAATCCCTTTAAACGCTCCCATTTGCAGATACTTTCGATATGATAGTGAATCTGTGAATTAGTGTGAGCAATTGTTTCATGGTGTAGAAGGCGCGAACGCAAAATCGGACAATCAACTGTCAACCATGGCAGAATTGTGCTGTTTCCGGCCACCTGGCAATGGCGTCCTTCTGGTCTTATGTCTTAACTCTTATTAGAGGAACTCTACTTATGTCAGTATCGGTGACTTTTCTCTACCTAATTATTTTCAAACTTTTTTATCACAGGTACATATTAATGATCTAGTGATTAGATTACTATGTATTTTATGTGCGATGGGCTTAATAATTTTCGGTTCCTTCACTCGCACACACACACACACACACACACTCTCTCTCTCTCTCTCTCTCTCTCTCAAAATGATTACCAAAAAGAGTACTCCCCGGATACGTTGAAAACCCGGATGCTTCAAAAAACATGTTCGAGAAAAACCGGATGTTTTGTCACCCTATTTGAAGTACTATTATACACTTATCAGTATATATTTGAAGTACTATTATACACTTATCAGTACCTATATCCATCTATCTGAATGTAATTATTGAAATTTCATTGGCGTAATTGTCGAGAGGGTCATCGAAAGTTTCGAATTTGTGAGTTGTGTATTTGTCTTTTTGTTTCGTATATACACAGTTTGTTGTTGACATTTGGATTGTTGATTTTCGTACAGCCATACTTTTAACGAAATAATTTCCTTTAAGATGCTTCTACAGTAAAGTGCCGATTTTGGGTGCCTCATCAGGACCCATCCAAAATCACAAATATCTGCGTAATTTGAATAAAATATTAAAACTGTGTGTATATTTTAACAAAATGGTATGAAATAAATGATATTTTGTATGCAAAAGTAACGAAATAAAAAGAAGTTTTGTTCTGTATTAAGATTTCGTTCAATATTTTGCTATTTCAGCATTAAATATCTTTTCAGAATATCCGATGCAAGACCTTTTGTGACCATTATAATCATAATTTTTTTTAACCATTATAATCTTGTTTTTTAGAGAAATTTATGATAATATTTGTATGCAATTAGTTAAAGAAGTGCCTCCGATCCTTATCTCTCACTATAAGTTATACGTTAAGTTACATTTTCAACATTTTTTTCTTTATATTTCATCGATAATCGATCCTAAAATTTTGAACACGTCAAGTTCGGTACGTCAACTTCTTTAAAAAATTAGACATTTCTATGGTAACTCGATTTACTGTAAAACCACCTTAAAAAGTTGCGATGACAAAGAGCAAAAAAAGAAGTAGAATGGCAAAGAAGGAGTACGGACAAAGGGTAGAGGAGAAGGTGGTATTATGGCCCTTGTAGGTATAATGAAAGTTTCTTAATATCTTCCCTATTAAATAACGAATTCTAATAATTATTTATTGAATCATTTGTTCAGTAGCCCGCCATTGACCTTAATATGTCAATACACAATAGTTAAGACCGAAATCAGACGCATTGAAGATTGAGATTGAAGATAGAAGATTGAAATTTGACCAAGGAGAATAAAAGAATTTTAGCTCCTATTGTTTTGATTGGTTACATTTAAATCTTTTATTCTTCAATCTCAGTCTTCAATGTGTATAAGTCTAATTCCGGCTTAACACATTTATTATAATATATTTTTAATTTTAAGCTTTTTCACAACGGTTTTTTTTCTGTAGTTTTTCACGGTATATATTTTAGCATTTAATTATACATACTTTCTCATTTTTTTCTAAATTTGAGCGTATTATCGCAGAGAAAATATCACAGAGAAAACGATTTCTTTGGATTTAATAAATTTTATTGTACCTAAAATAACAAAAAACAAACTAAATCTAGGCTAATAAGAGTCAGCGCGAACGGAGGTGCACAATAAATTTTTACAAATAAATTTGTTAATCCATACAAAGTTGATATCGTCTTTATTAGAAATCTTGAAAAATCTTGAACGATTCTCTTTGGAATCTTCATCAGCAATCTTCTTTATCTATATTAGATTTCGCGAACGGTCAAGGTGGAGTCACTTGCAGATTGCCAAAACTGTAGTGTAATCTGTTTAAATTCATATACTTAAGATATTTAAATTCAACCAATAAATTAACGATCACACACACGATCGCCAAATCTCATTATGAAACTTTGGATGATATATTAATATTCACAACTAATCACATTTTATAATACATTTTATGTAGATTTGTTTGAACTCCGTCCAAGCCATCCGGAGTGACGAATATGTCCAATGAAACGTTTAAATTGACAAGAGTCGGATCGATGGAATTAAACAATAAGTCATAATAAATATAAAATATAAAGACAGTACATTCGTATTAAGTTGCTGATTTTAACATATATAATGTATGTGACATATTTAACATTTGTAACGTAATGTCATAGATATAATAAATATAAGAACAGAAAATTATTGTAATAGCTTGAAATATAATTTAATACAAGAGTTAAAGCGTCAAAAAGAGTCTGAAATAACCAGTCAAAATTTAACGCGTCACATTAACATTATGCGTAAAATTATGTAATAATGTATAATCACTCATTGTAAAAGTTACAAATATAATTTTATACAAGAATTGATTAACGAAAGAATAGTTATAAATATGTATAAATTAATAAATGAATTGGTAAGTCAAAAAGAGAGAGAAAATCTAAACAACAAATCAAAATTTTAAACGTCGCATTAATATTGTGCGTAAAATTATGAAGTAAATTTATTATCCCTCAGTCTTGAAATATAAATTATGTCAAATTATTTAACATGGATGCACAAGCATGATGTAGTCCATCTGTGTCAAACCGTAAATGAAGACCACTTTTTGCAAATGTATATGTACTTTCTCAGATATTAACCACTTACTTAATGTTCATTCTGAATCAAGTATTTTGACGTTCTCCTAATCAAATTCGTGATTGTATTCCAATCTGTGATCCGTGATAACAGATTGGCTATTTGTATTCCAAATTATTTGATTGCGATATTCTGCGCAATCCTTGTACGAGGATCATTTGAAAAGTTTTGAACCTAACATAGAAACAAGTAATTTTTTGGTCAAATTCAATTTTATTTTTCCACATAGTCTCCTTTTAAGTCGATACATTTTTTCCAGCTATGCTCCCACCCCTATAATCCATTCAAATAATACTGAGCGTTTTGCTTTGCAAAATAGGCGTCTACGGATGCGATGATCTCCTCGTTCGATGAAAATGTCTGTCCTCCGAGCCAAACTTTGAGCCTAGGAAACAGAAAAAAGTCGCTGGGGGCCAGATCTGGTGAATACGGTGGATTGTCAATTAATTCGAACCGCAATTCGTGAATTTATGCCATAGCGACCGCCGAAGTGAGACGGTGCGTTATCTTGATGGAATAGCACTTTCTTTTTTTTCAAATGCGGTCGTTTTTTCTCAATTTCTGCCTTCAGCTTGTCAAGCAATGATGCGTAGTACGTCCCTGTTATTGTTTTACCTTTTTCAAGCTAGTCGATCAACACAATTCCATGATTGTCCCAAAAAACAGTCGCCATCACCTTTCCCGCCGATAAAACCGTCTTCGCTTTCTTCGGAGCAGGTTCACCCTTCGCAGTCCACTGTTTTGATTGTTCTTTCGTTTCAGGAGTGAAGTGGTGGACCCAAGTTTCATCAACCGTTATTAATCGACGCAAAAAATCCGACTCGTTTCACTTAAACCGCTCCAACAGGGCCTTAGAAATGTTCATTCGAATGCGTTTTTGATCCAGAGTGAGTAAGCGCGGCACCCAACGCGCGGTTAACTTACGCATGCCTGATTCTTCAGTCAATATATGATAAACACGTTCTTTTGATATGCCAACAGCCTCTGCTATCTCCCTAATCTTAATTCGACGGTTGTCCATTATCATTTGATGAATTTCTTCGATGTCATCGGTGGTGGTCGCAGTTGTTGGCCGTCCCGAACGATCATCATCAGCTAAGCTGGTACGACCACGTTTAAATTCAACTACCCATCTTTTCACTGTGGCAAATGATGGGGTAGAGTCCCCGTAAACAGCGTCCAACTCGGCTTTGACTTGCGTAGACGTATTGCCTTTCAAATGCAAGAATTTAATTAAAGCACGATATTCAATTTTTTCCATTTTGACAAAATAACGACACAAATTATTGTCAAACAAAAACTGAATGTCCAAAGTGGCCACAATTGTCACAGATATCTTTCGTAAGTATCACGATTATAATACCAGAATGGCTTTGACAAGTATCTTCACGATGAGGCTCAAAACTTTTCAGACGACCCTCGTACTTAATTTCCTACTTGTTTCACGTAAGTTGCATCGCAATTTTTACACTCAATTTTATATAAAACGTTTTTGTTCGAATTCTTTGGGAGAACGTCTTTTTGTACGTTCATAAATTTGTTTAATTTTTTATTACTAAAAAATGGTGGTTTTAGGTTTTTGTTCCTACAAATAGTTATTAGGTGTACAACTTTGCTTCCGTCGTTTTTTTTTCCGAAATTCGAGGCTTCATTGTAAAAAACTGGTTATACATTTATGATTCAAAGTATTGTCTATCTACTGGCCACTACTTTCTCCCATCTTTCGGGCAGCGTACGAATCCCGCGTCGAAAAAACTGGTCATCTTTTGAGGCAATCCACGAATCGATCCAATTTTTTACTTCTTCATAAGACCGGAAGTGTTGGTCAGCCAGGCCGTGTGCCATTGATCGAAACAAGTGATAGTTAGAGGGAGCAACGTCTGGAGAATACGGGTGGGGTAGGACTTCCCATTTCAACGTTTCCAAGTATGTCTTGACCACTTTCGCAACATGGGGTCGAGCATTGTCATGCTGCAAAATCACTTTATCGTGTCTCTCGTTGTATTGGGGCCGTTTGTCTTTCAATGCTCGACTCAAACGCATCAATTGCGTTCGATACCGATCGCCTGTGATTGTTTCAGTCGGTTTTAACAGTTCATAATACACTACGCCGAGCTGATCCCACCAAATACAGAGCATGACCTTGGAGCCGTGAATATTCGGTTTGGCCGTCGACGTGGAAGCGTGGCCGGGAACTCCCCATGATTTTCTGCGCTTGGGATTATCGTAATGAACCCATTTTTCGTCCCCAATCAAAATGCGATGTAAAAATCCTTTCCGTCTTTGCCTTTCAAGCAGCTGTTCACAAGTAAACAAACGCCGTTCAACATCTCTCGGCTTCAACTCGTACGGCACCCAATTTCCTTGCTTCTAAATCATTCCCATGGCTTTGAGGCGTTTTGAAATGGCTTGTTGAGTCACTCCCAATGATCGTGCCAATTCTTCTTGATTTTAACACGAGTGTTGATCAAGTAATGCCTCCAATTCTGCATCTTCGAAAACCTTCTCTCTTCCACCGCTATATCGGTCTTCGACGTCAAAATCACCGTTCTTGAAGCGTTGAAACCATTCACAATTCACGTTCTTTTACTAATAACGGCCTCACCATAAGTATTTGAGAGCATTCGATGAGCCTCAGCCGCAGATTTCTTCATATTGAAGCAGAAAATTAAAACCTCCCGCATATGATGAGAATTTGGCTCTTAAACCGACATTTTCAATCGAGAATAACTTTGTGATGCAGACACAAATTGACTAATGCTTCTATGGAGTTATGTTGACAGATACCCAAGTTTATTGTATGACTTCTATGATCTATTTATTTCGACCATTCACTTACCGCTAGCCATCTATAGGATAACGGCGGAAGCAAAGTTGTACATCTAATATAAATTTTTCCGCGTTTGTCGAATTATATGATATCAAAAACCAAGGAACCCTTTCTATACTATTATTGTCATTAGAAGTAACCAGTTCAGTCTCCACAGAACTGCATTTAGGGAATAGATATTTTAATCTTGTGGAAATTGTTTCAGAAATAAATTCCACCGGATAATAATTTTTTAATAATGAACACGGAGAAAACCCGCGAAACACAAGATTGTCATATAGGAAACACCCGTGAAAGCCTCAAGAATATTAATTTTTTAATAATGTATTAATTATGAACTTAATGTTTTTTTGATGGAACTTAGGATCTGAAAGTAGTACCGCTCTGTCAGTCATTGTACCTATACTTTGGAATGGGACAAATCAGTGTTTAAATCAATAACTACGATTGTTTTAATTTGAAACAATGTATATATTTGTTCATTTTTTGGTTTTAAACCTTTACATTTGTAATGTACATCTTTGTTTGAAATAGACTATTCGTGATATTTGAACGAAAGATATATGCCTGTATACATAGTCAGACCTTGTACTTAAGGCTTCTTTAAATTTATATTTAGATGTTCAGTAGCCAATGAAATAATTCGTAGAGCATCTGAAGATAAATTTAAGAAAGCCCTAAATATAAGGCCTGACTCTGAATATAGGCATTAATCTCTTTTTGACCGGGAATTATATTATTCGTTTCGAATGTTTCGTTGTTCGTATTTATTGTAACCATATTATTTGAAAAATGTTATTTCAAATAATATTTTTATTTCCGTTTATATATATATATATATATGTGTGTGTGTGTGTGTGTGTATGTGTATGTGTGTGTGTATAGAAACTTTTTTAATGATACAACACAAAAGTTGTTAATCAAACAAATAATTTGGATAAACATATGTTGTTCCAATGAAGCAAATTTTAGTCAATAAAAATTTATTTCAATAAATAGGAATACTAAATCTAAAGAGACCTTTTTCTTTGTGTCCATACATGAGTATATTGTTTGTTATTTATTTGGTACATAGTTCAATGTAGGCCAAGTTAAATAACATATGGTATTTTGTTAATGTAGCTCCTCATAATCTATTAATTGATGAGTCACTTCTCGAGGTTTTTGTAAAAATAAATATTCAATTAGTTAATAAAAAATAATTATTCGATAAGTTTATTGTAACTCTAACAGATAGCACCTATAAACGTTTTATGTAATTGTATATAAATTTTTAGTATTGAGCAAGCCTATATGGAAGAAATTATGTAAACCTATAATAGGTATACACTTTTGCATTCTGCAATATTTTTTTTGTAAATATATAATTTTGTAACCAATATTATGTTTTTTTAAACAAAATTAATTTTTTAATTCTATTTTTGTGGGGAATTATATTACCACCTTTATTTCTCTCTGATTTATTATATAGTGTTGTTACATTTTCATAAATAATGGCCTGAGTCCTACGTAATAAATATTTTATAATTTTGAGTCCAGAATCGATTGAACAACACTTTGGGAATTTTTAAGTTTTAAATTTAAATATTAATTATTAACGAAGCGATATTATATAAAATGTAAATAGGTGAGCTATAATATCACCTTCTCCTCTAGTAATTAAATTAAAATCCATTGCCAATTATCTTTTAAAGAAGATTGTAACTCTCAATATATAATACAAAAGTATAACATATAAATTAGAAATATAATAAACAAACGAATGATAAATGTATAGTATAATTTCTGTATATAATTATATTTATCTAAAGCCTTACTTAGGACCATACATTAATCGATTTATTCCTTCGTTTTCTGTCAGTTCGTGAAAAATACGTTGGACGTTGCCGAATCCAGCTGTTGGAATACTAAACTTTCTACGATAACCATTGACAATTTATTCGCTCATTGATATAAAGTTAATGCTCAATGCAAGACTGATTCAAGGATGGCTTCCGACAGTGCATCGTGGTGGATGGACAGGAGGCGGTGGCGGTAGTGGCGACAGTGGTAGTAACGGAAGGAGATGAGGAGAGTGAGAGGAATTAATGGGGACGGACTGTAGAAGTGGCTATAGCCTAGAGTCGTGTTAGGGCCAGGGCCATTAAGCTTAATGACATAATGAAGTAAATGGCTGTGCATGCCATGCCACGCCTGGGACTATAGCTTATAACCGCCGCGCTTCCATCCCCGCGCAATATACTGCATGCCAGGAATTCCTGACTTATGCCGCTACTGCCCACTCGAAAGGGGTAGTCGCGTTGCTCTCTCTCTCTCTCTCTCTCTCTC
>NW_017299820.1:338989-344085 GCF_001594075.2 Trachymyrmex cornetzi | reverse complement strand
CTCTCTCGCTCGCTCGCTCGCCTTTCTATCGTTGCTGATCTCTCATTCTCTTTTCCGCGTTTTCTCTTTCCCTCTCGGCGTCTTTTTCTCTTGCTCTATTGGTACATTACATAAGGGGTGTCTTACGTATCGCTCTACCGCACACACATGCTGGAAGTATTTCGGGGATTGCTAAGACGTCAGCGTTTGGGCATCTCTCGTTTTCCTGGAGATAATCCGTTAAAAACGTTGTCTTCTCTGTTTATATATCATTGCGACCTCTTTTTGAGATCTTTTCTTGAAATTAATATTTATATTTGTCTAATTTTATTAAATATAATAATTGATTTTGTTTAAATGTTACAATCGAAATTGAGTTATAATATGTAAATAATATATAGAATATTTTACTCATATTTAATATGTAAAATAAAATATAAGATAATTAGATATTTGTAATATATTCATAATCAAGTAATAAGTTAAAAGAAAAATTAGTTTTTGAGAAATGCTTACTAACAATTTTAAGTGGTTCTTTGATATATTAAAGTCACAAGTACGTATTTCAAAGGTTATACCAAATATCAAAGGTTATTAAAAATAACATGCTCAAATCTTTTCATTAAATTTTTTAATTAATAATTTTATTATAGGTATATTAGTTTATTAGGTATATAATAATAATTAGATTTACAAGATTTTCAGTTGTGTGATAGACATTATGTATAACAATTAATTAATATTTGTAAACAAATTATAAAACAATGTACAAGATTTTAATTAGTATAATTTACATTAAAAATACACATAACAAATATTTAATATTCTTTTAGATATACTCATATTCTCTTTTGATTAAAAGAAATTCGGTATATTAATATTAAAAATGTTGCCAAATTAATTAAAATATAAACAATACTAGAAAAATAGCTATTACGATCAAAGCTGGATCTTCATTGCAATAATATGTTTGCAATATTATAGTTGGAAGGGGAGAGAATAATTAAGATTGGAGGATGGAATAATTATTTCTGCGTTTATTTCCATACCATTCACAGCATGGAATAAAATCTAAGAACATCGGTAAAAAATGTTGTGTTTTCGGGCAATCAACACTTTGTTCTTTGTCCTTATCTGGCACTTGAATGTACGGACATCGCAATATTCACACTGTTCTTAAAGGCTCAAATTTCGAGCATGACTATCATGAGACAATGGACCGAATTAAGTACGTAAATACAAGGAAGGTGTGATTTGCGTCGAGAAGAAAAGAAATAAAACAAATTGTTGAAGGTTGAGAAAGGTCGAAGAAGTCTTAAGAACTATTCATTTGTATCTGAAATTTATTATTCCTCAATTTATTAGTATTCATATTAAATGCTTTCATTCAAAATATTTGGTTCTATATATATTTGACAACGAATTAACAATAACATAGAAAAAAGGAATGTATATATATATATATATATATATATATACTATATATATATTTTTTTATATAGAAGCTATGTTACAAATGTTTAATATAAACGTAAAATTTATTTTCTACTTACAATGTGATAGATATTAAATATAACAATTAATTAATATTTGTGAACAAATTGTGTACAAAATTATAGTTAGTAATTGTTATTAAAAATACTGTTAATTGTTAATATTGTATAACGCAAACGTATTTCTATATTTCTTTAGATATAGAATATACATATATATATCCTCTAGAATATTTACATAAATCATCTATTATTATATGAAGTTTGCCTTTGATACGTATTGCGTTAGATTAATCGAAAGTGAAAAAAATCGTAGGTTCTTATGCAGCGTGTGATTCTCCAGAGAACCTGACGATTGAATCGATCAAATTAATCTGACTAAAAAACATCGCGGGAACATTAGCAGTTTACCCTAATGCTACTGGTTGGTCCGTTACAAGTGTTTTACGCATTGTAGCATGGTGCAACAAAACTGACAGGGTGGAGGGTACCTAATCCACCGAAACATCCCTCGGGATGTAGCTAGACTTCGATTACGCTCGAATGCGCTCCATTCGCCCTTCCGACTATGTAAACGACCGCATTACATGTTTCATATACTCTATGAATAATTCCCAGCTTGACGCATTTTTAAAGAATGCCTCAGCGATTGGCGCCTCGATACTTCTGATGTCAACGGTGTTGGCTTGTGTGGCAATTATTTGCCAAAGTTTAATTTTAATTAATAATTTGATATTTAATGACATTTTTTATGTAAGTATTTATTATATATCCGCGATAAATAGAATATATCTTAAAGATACTTTCTTATTATTTGACGAAAGAATCTTTTATTAAAGCAAAAGTTTAATAATGCAGTACTATTGACAATTTTCCGATCTTTAATTAGAAATGTGTTAAAATATACTTTGATTATAAATGTATTAAAATATGAGTATATGAAAAAATTTTTACATAAAAAAATCATGTGTTAAAAAGATGTAAAAGATAAAATAAATTCACAATTATTTTTTTATATAAGAAAGAGAAATAAGGGGTTGACACAGTGTGGGGCGTGACTAAAGTTAGCGACAGCGTACAAAATTGACAAGTAATGTGATTTCGTTAGATCAAAGGCTATATTAAAGCAATGCAATTCGTTACAAGCAATGCACTGACTGAGCTGATGACTTATAAAATTTATAAATAAATAAACAATTTTTCTCTTCGTAAATTATACAAATCTGTATATTAGACTAATTTTAATCACAACTTTTTATAAATCTTTATTCTTTTTAATTAAATTGATAATATTATAAACATAATTAATATTTGTATCTATATAAAAGTAACTTATATGTTAATAACATTTTTTTACATTTAACGTACATATACATAAGTGTTTTAAAATGTCGTAAGAAATAGTTATTCTCAATAATTTTTGCGAATAATACTTTGTACAAAAAGAGAAACTGTCATAATATAATTCTGTGTAATTTTAAAACAAAATTATATACAATATATTATATAGAAAATTATTCGTAAATTTGTTAATTGTACTGCTAATTTGTTCTCCCTACATTTCTCAATCATGACATTTTTGTGATTGATGTAAAATAGTAGCAGAAAATGAGAATGTATGTTTGGGTTGAGTCATTTCATCTTACGATGCGCGACAAGGCAATTTTGATGTAAATCAACAAAAGGCTATTTATCCTTTTTTCATGCCACGAAGGCAAAGACAGGGGAAGGCAGAGGGCAGAAACGAATTTTCAATTACTACGTACAAAAGAACGGGTAATTCACAGTCTAAAATGTCTTTGCGACATGTACACATTACGAGCGGCGTGGCGTGTGGGCTTGAAAAGATTTCTAAATTAAATTTTGGGATTAGTATCCAGGTTTAATGCGGACAAGTGATAGCAGAAGATGTCCCAAGGGTGTGCTACACGCTACCTTGGTCCTCCTACCAACCCCCATGGGATCATCATACATACGGCCTACTGTGTATAAGGACATGACGCGACGATGTGCCGTGCTGCCCTCCTCGCTCGTAATACTTCACGCGCGTTTCCATTTGCTGGATGTAAACTTGTTCTCTTTTTTCCGTTTCCGCCCGTCCCCCCCCCCCCCCCCCCTCTCTCTCTCTCTCTCTCTCTCTCTCTCTCTCTCTCTCTCTCTGAAACGTCAATCTTCGTCCATGTAAAACGGAATGCCTGGTTTCTCGAGTTATTGTTAGAGATAGACAAAAAAACGCGTACATAGATCGCAAACTACAATATTATTATTTAAAACTGATAATGGATGTATAACAATACTTGTACACAGTACTTGATCAAACATTTATTTAAAAATTATTTTGAAGTGGGCAATGGTTAGAATATCAAATTTAAAACGATTGATCGCTAATTAATTTAAAACGAAGTTAATAAAAACTTTGGAACGTCTTCATTTTAAAAAATGTATTTACATCGCTGTAAATTTAAGATTTAGATATAGTAATCATTGTAGTAATAGTAATTATATGAGTTCAAATTTCAATACTTTAATATTTCTATCAGAATTTCTATTAGGATTATTTTCTCATTCTTAACATTTTTATACCTCTAAGTACCTTTTATGAAGTACCTTTTAGTACTTATAATGTTTGTATTTTTAGAAAGCATCTTTTTCTATGCTGTTTCTTCATATTTGTCATTTAGCTGTGTATAGAATAAAAATGTCTTATAATCAGACAAAATTAGAACAATGTCTTTATTTTGCAAATAAACAAGGAAACAAGAAAAAGTGCAAAAATTGCGGATTTGTTTGGTCTTAACCAAACAAATGTCAAAATTAAGATTTGATAAATAGAATTCTTTAATTATGATAAATAATCTTATATTAATTTTTTGTCAGTAAAGTTGAGTAGAGGGAAAATTTTTTTTCTCTATTTAAACTCTATAGATACCTACTAGAATAGAAACGTTAAGAAAAATACACACATTTTCATCTGTTTTCACTTTTGAGATAAAAAATGTAATTATCAGTGGCGTTCATTGAATTGGTATATTAGTTGTCTGGAAAGCTAAGAAATCGAGCTCTAAGACTAGGTTTTGACATGAGCTGTCCGACGCGAAACTTAAAGGCTTTGACAGCTACTAAAGCAAAAGCCTGTTTCTGTCTCGCTTTTTAGCACGAGAAACAAGCTGTGTTAGACGAAGGGGTATTTTGAGGGCCGCCATTGGCTATCCACGTTCCTTATTGTCGGTTGCCTGGTAACAGGCCTGCTACGAACACAGGTACACCCCCGATGGCAACCATCCTGCAGCCACTACTGACACATACACCATCAGACTCGGACGAGCGTAATCCACCACGACACACTAGCAGTAGCAACCCTCTCCGCGGTCTTTCCGCGTGTACACGCACATCCCTCCGTTCGCTCTGATCATTGCGTCTACATACACTCCGGGGTTTTCCTGAGCACGTAGAGCGTGTATATAGCATAAATACACTTAGCTACCTTTCTTTTAACATGCTACACAACTTTCAAATTGTTGATTTTTAACGGCTATATCTAATATTGGATAACTAATACGTATATATGAATATCTCTCTTTAATTTCCAAATTTTATACGAGAGAGAGAGAGAGAGGGGGGGGG
>NW_017299820.1:334416-338860 GCF_001594075.2 Trachymyrmex cornetzi | reverse complement strand
TATATATATATATATAAGAATAGATACTATTTTATATTTATTACTTGTATTATTTCAAAATTCATTCTAACACAAACCATATTACTCTTAGCTATTATAAATTCTTAAAATTATAATAACAAATATAATTTATATTAATAATTATAAAATTAGATATCTAATGATATCCAACAAGCATTGTGTATATGCTTGTTGGATATCAATATGATATAAAAGTTTTAATATTCAATATTCTGTTGCGAGACTGAATGAATAATTATTTTTCGAGAGCTTGTACTTTTCGGCGAAGAAATTTTAAAAATAAATTGGAGGATATCGAGAAGATATATCCTCCAACTTATTATCTATAATATCGGGATATTATCTAAGAGCGAATTAGATAGTCTGATTAACGCTTCGCAGGAGCGAATTAAATGGTCGTATTAACGCACATATCAGTGCATACGCATAGTTGCTTGCATAATAGCTAACTAGATTTGATTAATCGATTAGGTTGCGTATTCCTTAAGCGATGCAACGCGACGCGACTCGACGCGACGCATCTATTCAGATAAGATGTTTTCTCATATGAACGATATTGATCACTTTCATATTGTCAAACATTAACCATGGAAACGAATACAAATTATTAGCAAAATGACATATGATAATTTTAGATTTTTAAATTGAGTCTTTCATGCAAAATGTCAGTAAATTATTTAATAATTACTTTATTGCCATACCTTTCTTTACTTTTATTTTTTTAATGTAAGAAAACGAAAAATTTTTCCTATTTACATAAAAATCCTTATTTTAGGATATATTTCCGTAGGATTGGTTCGACGGCTTGAAGTAAACGAGTGTACTTAAAAACTTGAAACAAGAAGGTAATATGGAACCAAGGGTTTAAAGAGGCCTCTTTACAGAACTGAAAACAATGCATCGCGCAAACTACAAACGTTGTTATACTTCGAACTTGAAATATTAATTTTTTTTTAAGTTCATTTTTCTCTATTACTACATTCAAATGTACTCGACTGCGCTAGTTAGATATTCCTGATCATGGTAATTTATACAATAAACGTAAATCTCTCAGTACCCAGTACCTATTAAAATATTTATAATAAAATTTATATTTGCATTAAGAATACAACTTGCGAATAGTAGCGAATAAAAAAAAAATATATATATATATTTACATTATTTATTATTATAATAAAAACATAAATTGTTCCAATAACAATGTATGTTTAGAAAAAATTTTATAATATTCATTGTAATTAAAAAATGTCTTCATGTGAAAACAGCATTAAAACGTCAACTAAACCCGAAAAAGTGTTGACCAATCTTCTACGTATTAATGGTGACGTCAGCGAACATTTCAGACTCCAATTAGTCGAGGGACATGAATAATTGGAATTTAGCTCTTAATTATTACTTAATTAGCCACCAGCAGTATCAGCGACAGGAACGATAGTAACGAGAGTTACCCTTAGGGAAGAGTTTCAATGTGCACAATGCTTTTCGCTCGTTAATTTGACATTAATTTATAATTGATAATTATTTTTGGCCAACGGATTTTGTTCGCAGCTGGATTTCATTGCAAGCTTTCACGAGTGCCATGTACTTCTGAATATCAATTTGCCGGAAAAATTACCGTTATTGCCATTGCGTAAGCGACAATCATTTCACAGAAATTTGATAAATTTTATAAATTGCAGGTTTTTATAATTGCAACATACAATTTCATCGACAAAAATGTGCGTATATATAACGGAAAGATAATTGAGAAGTCGGTTAATATTATTTATTAATTCATTTTAAATCAAATCTATATAAATTTTTTAAAATTATTTTTTAAACGTTTATTTTTAACGTTTTTATTTATAACGTTTAATTAATATTTTTAAGTAAAGATAAATAAATTACAATTAATTATAATATTTATACTTAATTATATTAATACATAATAAAGAATGGCTCAACAGATTTAAATAAAAGAAATAAAAATAAGAATAGCTACGAGCCAAACCAAACAAATTTTAATGTACATATAATACAGTTGACATTAAACATAAAAATAAAACACGATCAAAATATATATCTACCTAAGACTAACGTTTCGACTACCTTCGGGTCATTTTCAAAGTTCTAAACTAAAATATGTATAAAACTATAGCGATTGACTAAAAAGACTAACATAAGTAAGTAATAATAAGAGTACAACGCCAAAAAAATAATTAAAAATAGATCTTCGCTGTTTAGGTCGTTCTTCGCTTTAATATCAATTGTAAGTAGTCGACAAAAGATAAATCCCGGATATGTGCCAAGCACTCAAATATCGCTGTATATCCAATGAAGAATATATATAGTTGTCAAATATCAATTCCCTGATATACGCCATGGTTCGATGACAAAGGATATTCACCAAATATAAAAAAGTAGCTGATAATGCCATTAAGTGAGCCAAATTCATAAGTTCTTCATACAAAGGTTAATCCAGATTCTACAGTATAAATTGAAAAGTATAAAAATAGACGTGTATAACATATGGATCCCATTAAACTATGTGAAATATATAATCTGTGTATAAATTCCATTAAAATATGTGAAATATATAATTTGTATATAATATAAAATTCAGTAATGTAAATAAAAGTGTTACAAATCAATATAACAGTACAGAGCAATAAAGCAAAATCCATAAAACGTTAAAATTATCTAAATGTGTCAGACCCTATAAAAAAATAGTACCAAAAAAAAATATACCTTAAAAGTGCGATGCGCAGTTAAATATAATAAAATTGTAAAGTCAGGAAAATTCGTTGAGTCCACAATTAAAACAGTGTAGTATTTAAAATAGAAGCAAACTTTCGACGAGAACCACTCTGTATTGTCAACCAGCAAGTAATGACAAAAGAATATCAGTAAAAAACTAACAAGAAAACTATGCAGAAAGGGTAGGAAAAGAAGGGGGAAAACTAGGAGGGGGAAAGAGATTGTATGATTGGAAGATAAGACTCCGGTAAGGCTTCCGTATCATTATGCCTGTTTAAGCTTGTCTCTGTTTCTTAATGTGAAAAATTACGCATAGTTCTATGGCCCGAGATAATCGAAGGAGATCCCGATTTCTTTCTTATGTCCGATATGTGCTCCTGTAATCTAGTTTTCAGTCTCCTCTTAATCTGGTCGACATAACTCGCCTCACAATCCTTACATCAAGTTTTATAAACCACACCCTGGTGGGACAAAGAGAGAGTCTACATGATTTTTCCTTCTTTTAATATAATTTTTCGAAGAGTTCGGAATTGTATAAGACAATTTGCAGCCAAATTTATAAGCTATAGGCAAAAATGTTCGGAAACATCCCTCACGTAAGGTATAACAGTACAATATTTCTGTGTGGCCTTGATTCTTTTATTTAAATCAATATCTATATTATTGTTATTATTATAAATATGGTAATTTAATCTCTTTTGAATCGTCGAAAAAATTAAATCTAGAGGGTATCCGTTGTCTAAAAAAATATTAATGATATCAGTCAAATTCTTTTGGTGAAATCGCAGATGAGATAGTAATACAATTCTATCAACCGCGCCAATAATGATATCCCGTTTATGATCGTTAACGACATTATCAGCGACTTTTTTATATTTGAATATCCTTTGACATCGAACTATATATCAGGGAATTGATGTTTGATAACTACATATATTCTTCATTGGATATACAGCGATATTTGAGTGCTTGGCGCATATCCGGGATCTATCTTTTGTCGACTACATACAATTGATATTAGAGCCTAAACAGCGAAGGTCTATTTTTAATTATTTTTTGGTGTTATACAGTTATTATTACTTACTTATGTTAGTCTTTTTTAGTCAACCGCTAGTTTTATACATATTTTAGTTTAAAACTTTGAAAATGACCCGAAGGTGGTCGAAACGTTAGTCTTAAGTAGATATATATTTTGATCTTGTTTTACTTTTATATTTAATGTCAACTGTATATGTACATTAAAATTTATTTGGTTTGGCTCGTAGCTATTTTTATTTTTATTTCTTTTACTTAATTTCTTTTACTTTCAATACTTTGACTATATATTGCAGTAATTAGATATAATCAGATACATAGGCAACCGAAAATAACTATAATTATAGTTGTTATAATATAAGAGAAATGGTTGAAATTATCATAAAAATTGTTGTTCATAATTATAATTATTGTCATTTTCGGTTATCAACTGCATATATTAGTTGATAGAACTATACATATATAGTTATTATTGCTAATATTATAGTAGCCATAATGATAATTATATACAGGGTGTTTGGCGACTACCGCATTTTTTGTCATACGTGGGTAGAACAGCCTATACTGAATCAAAAAATCCTGTACCATTTTGAGGTGTCAGCAATAGTTAACGAGATATTAACGTTTAAAAGATAGCCAAATACGCGCGTCC
>NW_017299820.1:311145-334265 GCF_001594075.2 Trachymyrmex cornetzi | reverse complement strand
CGGACACCTCAAAATGGTACAGGACTTTTTGATTCAGTATAGGCTGTTCTACCCACGTATGACAAAAAATGCGGTAGTCGCCAAACACCCTGTATATAGTAATATGTGATTATAATTATAAATTCCAAACATTTTTTCTCTCAATGTATATATTATTGCGTTTTGTAATTAAGTAAGAGAAAATAATATTTTCTAAAAAAACAACTTTAATAAAAAAATTTTTTAATTTTATGCGCGCGCAGAAAGCAATATATAATATTAAACCTAAATAAACTTTATTTAGGAATAAAATATTAGTTTAACTTGTTTTTATAATAAAGCAAAGTAAAGCAGAAAGTAATGAATTAATAAGGAGATAAATTACCGAAATGTAAAATTCATTTTTTAGACACATATTTACTAGAGTGGTATTCTGAGTCTAAATCATTGCCAAGTCTGATGTAATAGGTAATTTGATATGTGATGTATACCTACGCAGTTTCAACATACAGAGCTGTATAATCATCAATTATAGATAATGCTATCAAATAATGAGCTGTGAATTCAGTAAAATATTAATCTCGACACATCTCTAATTTTTGTAATATACAAACATAAATTCCACTAATTTAACGCTGCTTCATAATTACGTTTTTCTTTTTACTTTTTGTTAAAGTATAAAATTGTAATATGTAACAATAATGATAAATATTAATAATAACATACATAAACATACTGTTACTTTCTTAAAGTTAGACAACAATTATAAATATTATCACAAAAGTTTTACATGTTCATCTATTATTACAGGTGTTGGACATAATATAGAGTCAGGAAAGGATTTCACGGTAGATGGACTCTCAGGTTTTAGTAAAAAAAAGAAGAAAAAACGTCGTCATAGGTGAGTCTCTGCCAGAAACTTTCCATTTTCCTCTTTAAGCCTTGTGTCCACGATGCTAGAAATCGGTCCGAGACCTCGGATGAAGAAAGAATTGACCAATCACAATGGTCATGTGATCAAATTGTTCAAATGTGATTTGTTAATTTTTTCTCTGTCCCAGATCTCGGCCCGATTTCTAGCATCGTGAACACAAGGCTTTAGACCATTTTTCCCAGTGATAAGACTGTTCAATACTTTAATAGAAATATCTGTGCCCGTCAATAGCAACTTGTAGTTAGTAAATATATTCTTTATTTAAGGTGGTTCTTTAGTAAATCGAATTACTATAGAAATGTCTTATTTTTTTATATAATGAAGTATCGAAATTAACGTGTGTAAAAGTTCTACAGTAGGTTAACGATGAAATAAGAGAGAAAAAAAAAATTGAATATGTAACCTTTCACGTATAACTTACAAGGGAAGTTACCCAGATGTCCAATTAGTTTCGAAAAAGTAACGTTTAGAAGCTGTAGTATCCTATCTTCTATTAACTAAAATGAGTGCCATTTGCTCGGAAAATTTGATATTCGTTAGAAGAATGGTGTTAAAGTCTTTTGTAAGCGGCTCCGAAAATGAGTTTAAATGAAATTTTTTCGTAAATTTTTTTCGTTCTTGGATTTTTCTACATATGTACGAGTAATATACGTAAGTGGAATAGAAAAAACTTGGGTCTCGATTCCATTGGTGGGTTCCAATTTATTCCTAATTTTTCTACTTTATAGTATAGCAAAACTTACAATAAAATATTTTTAACTTTTCAAATTCCAATTCGTTGAAAACGTAATAATACGTTAATGAAAATGTATATTAAGTAAGAAAACATATGTTTTTTTTGTACGTAAATACATTCGTACAATTTTATAAGTGTATCATTATACTCAAACGCAATTTCAACTTTGGGACGAATATATAATATAAATAAAAAAATGTTCAAAATCCACTACTGGAATCGAGATTCAAGTTTTCCTTTCTATTCTATTTATGTATATTACTCACGTGTACATGGAAAAATCCAAAAAATAAAAAAAAATTACAAAAAAATATTATTTAAACTCACTTTTGGAGCCATTTATAGCGGATTTTGAATCCATTCCCCTAACAAATATCAAATTTCCCGAATGAATGGTACTTATTTTATAGTTAATAGGAGGTAAGATACTATAACTTCTAACTGTTACTTTTTCTAAACTAATTGGACATCTGGGTAACTTCCTTTGTTATAGTGACAAATAAGGTCTGCAGACGTTTTTTTTGACTAACTGAACACAAATCTTACCATAGATTTTTCTCAAAAACGGGATTATAACAGTAAAAAAAATTACGATTTTAATGGTCACAAAAAATTATAGGTCAACGACCATTCTGGATACCTATCATAGAACAAGTCGGAATCGATTCCGATCGGAATTATTCAATTATTCCCTAGATTTCTATTGTGTTTTCTAGGGAAAACGGAATAATTCCGATCGGAATCCATTCCGACATATTTCATGATAGGTACCCTGGAAAGATATTTACGTGCATAAACGTGTATATAAATTTAAAGTGAACAATCTCATCTTGTTTTCCTTCGATGAAGATGTAGTCTTAATTTATTATCGTATGTTCCATACTATTTCATTAAGATACACGTAGTTTTAATATTTTATTCAAATTATGCAAAAATTTGTAATTTTGGGTCGGGCACCCTAAACTTTTGGCACTTTACTAAAGAATACCTTAACAGTTTTGTATGATTATTGCATATTGATATTAGGTGTTGAACTTAATTCCTGCCGTTTTTCGTCTCCAAAATTGATTTATTTCGAAGGGAAATATCTTAATCAAAGTATTATTAATAAAGTATTATTAATTAGTAATAAAGTAGAAAATGGAGGAAATTACTTTGATTAAGGTATTCATTCATCTTCCCTTCGAAACAAATCAATTTTGGAGACGAAATTAAGTTCAACACCTAAGTATAGTTTTTTTTATTTTGAAGCAATAGTGAATTTTATGGTTATTATTTTATATAAAATAACTTTAGTATATTCAATTAAAATTTTTAATTTAAAATTAAATGTTACGCAAATTCTTTGCACTCTAAATTATTATGCTATTTGATGAATATTATTTAAAACAATAGTATACAATCAACATCTGAATATAACTATAACTACTATTTTGTGGAAAATACGATTATACGATAGTTTAATGATTAATTAGTTCAATAACTTCTATATTTTTAATTTTAAAACTTAAATTCTCAATCAAGACACGATTACAGAACTTACACAATACATTCGAACTCCTACAGCACAAAGTTGTACAAAAAGTTGCAGCAATACTGCTGTAACATTGCAGTAACATCGCATGTTGCAGCAATACTGTAAAGATTTTGCAGCGGTTGCAAATTCTGCTGTATGGGAATGTATATACAGCAATATCCTCTACATTAAAATTCTAATTTTTTTAAAATGAAATAGATAGATTCCAATGATAAATTCTAATAGTAAATATTCAGAGACAGATTATATTAACATTGTATTAACAAGTATTATTAGGAAAATTTATTATATACATATTCCGTAATAATATTTTTATACAGTTTTATTTAAATTTACCAATACGAAATAAAAATATTTTACTACATGCTGAAATATTATTGGATTATATATAAATCGGATAGTATACATTGTTATTATATAGAGGAAAGGCCCCTATATATATATATATATATAATGAGATACCGAGTTTATTTTGGGCAAATGCTAGAAGTCTATGGGCAGAACTTAAAAAAATAATAGGTCATTTTGAAGGGAATTTAATAAGCTTTAAGATAACGTTACATAAAATTTAATTCAAAAACTCCATTTTTCTTTAAACTAAAGAAATGTAAAAAGTAAGCAAATCGGAATGAACGTCGAGTGCCTATATCTGCGATGCTTGATTTCAACTAACTGAAAACAAGTTCTGGGTATAATCTATCGCATGCTCATTTTTCGCGCATTAAAAAAATTGTGCTCCTAATATGAGATGCCCCGAGAAATCGATAGTAAAACGCAAAGTATATCAGTATTGCAATTAAAAAACTTTATTTAATGTTTCTAAAATACAAACAAACACAGTCGTGCCCGAAAAATGAGCATGCGATAGATTATACCCAGAACTTGTTTTCAGGTAGTTGAAATCAAGCATCGCAGATATAGGCACTCGACGTTCATTCCGATTGTCTTTTTTATTATTGTACAATAACATTTATACTTTAGCAACGATTTTCATTATAACATAGGAGCATGGGTTATTTCATATTAGGAATACCCTGGGTATCTCATATTACGATTTCCACGCTTTATGGTTCTACGATCATCAAATCCAACTTTTGTAATTAAACAATCAACATATCCCGTATTTTTCTATTAGTACGACTTTGCTCTATCACTACACGAAGAATTTATTGCCAAGTATTTATTTATTAAATAATAAACAAGGTTTAAATGCTTATCTCAATGAAACTTGAAGACAATCAAATTCTAAAATCTTGTTTTAATAAAACTACAGGCTTGATCTAATAATGAATTTTCTACTAAATAGTTTTCAATCCAAGAACAATAAATTTATGGTGGAACCAATAGATAGTGTTTATTAGTTTAGCAAAAACGCCGCTATCTCATATTAGGCGCCTATCTCATAATAGGGAGCTTTCCTCTATTTACTAGAGTCGTTTGAAAAGTTTTGAGCCTCAACATGAAGATCACGTTACTCATCAAAACCATTCTAGTACTATAATCGTACATGTTTTGAAAGATACCTGTAAAAATTGTAGCCATTTTAGACGTTCAGTTGTTATTTGACAGTCATTTGTGTAAGTCAATGTCAGTTTTTGTAAAAATGGAAAACATCGAATATCATGCCGTGATTATGTTTTTGCATTTGAAAGGTAATATACGCTTGCGCAAATTAAAGTCCAATTGAACGCTGTTTGCGAGAACTCTGTCCCATCATTTGTCACCATGAAAAGATGGACAACTGAATTTAAACGTAGTCGTACCAATTTGATTGATGATGAGCGTTCAGGTCAACAACTAAGTTAAAGGGGAGGGAGCATCACTGGGAAAAGTGTATCGACTTAAAAGGAGACTGTGTTAAAAAATAAAATTGAATTTCGAATTGAAAAAAATACTTGTTTCTATGTTAGGCTCAAAATTTTTTTAATGACCCTTGTATGTATTATACGTTACTACGTTTATATACATAAAAATTATTGTAATATAAAAAAGAATTCTGAAAAAGAATCTAATTAGATAGGATAGGAGCGGGACCATTCTGTTATCTTCATCTTCAAAGTAATATAAAGTTTATGATAACAAGCAATATCTTTTTGCAGTAACAGCTTATAACTACCTTATACATTCATTATTGCTTCTTGAGAGTACATGTATGACCTTTAATATACGCTGCTCAGAAACATAAACAATATCGTGAGAAATGGACGGAATAGTCCCGCTCTACTATTATATGTATGTACAAGAGCAATTGTAGATATTCTCTAGTTGAAATATATAAAACTAGAAATATAATTATTCGTAAAAACATATTCTAACATTACAAACTTTAAATTAGCGCTTATTTCAACTTATTTGATATTTTGATACGATCACTGTTTAAAGATTCGAAGTTAATCCTGTAGAATTCGGAAGGATTACACGGCAATCTTTAAACGAGCACACAAAACTGAAGCAAAATTGTCGACGATTTTCGCGTGTCCGCTTAACGAGCGGATGATCGTTCGGGAAATGACTTTCAATTTCGAAGCTTTCGTTCGGCCCACAAAGGCAGATGCCAGCTCGTTCTCCGCGCAACCTACAATTTGTCGAATCGCAAGACTAATTGGACGTCTTGCCGTCAAATTCGCTTCTCCAGTTTCTGTCATATCACGCGCATATGTGCCTTCTGGCTGAACACTCGCCTGTCTACTATCGACTGTCCATCACGCGTTACTAAGTTATACATCCTGCTTATGAAAAAGAAGAAGAAACGAAGAAATCATTGCTTGCTACGCGTTCGCTTCGTCTCTCGAATTTCTACATAGAATTTACATCGACAAAACATATGTCCGTTTGCAACTAATTGTAATAAGCTAATGGTAGAATAGATATACTTGCGGCTACTTAAGAAAATAGACCTGTGACGATTTTGTGCTCATGCACGTTACCAAGAATGAGAGTATGAGAGTAATTTCAAAAGTATTGTCGAGATGATGATTAAATTAAATTAACATTTCTGTCACTGCCAACGTAAAATTATACATGTATTCTACCACCTTTATAATAAACATTAATATTGCTATTACATTTAGATAATATAACATGTTCTTTAAATAATAAAAATAAAATATGTCTATTCTGTGCATATAAACATTGTTTTTAATTTCTTTCTCATAAAAAGACACATTTTCAAGTACATTTATGTAGCATACTAAGTGTATATAATATTTATTAATATAACTATTAATATTCGATACTTGGTGTATCTCTCCACGAGAAAATTGTGAAAGTTTATAATTTGGTATTAATGGTGCAATAGTGATGCTCATAAATTTCCAGTTTGATTTAGGTTTGTCTGTAGCATTTTTTTATCTAATATACTTGTCATAGAAAACATTCGCTTATTATAAAATGTTACTTTGCTACTCAAATAATTAGTAAAGATTTTAATACTTCTGGTTTTTTGATATTTCTATATAAATGCTATACATACTATTTGCATTTTTTTCGGTCTTTTGAGAGAGAGTAGGATAGATTTAAGGTAGAAGCTCTGTAATGGCATATAACTAGGTTCATGTGGTTGTTGCTCCAGGACGATCTTCACGTCACAGCAGCTGGAGGCGCTGGAGGCAGCTTTCAAGGAAGCCCATTATCCTGACGTCTATGCCCGCGAGATGCTAAGTCTGAGGACTGATCTACCTGAAGACAGGATACAGGTAAGAGAAAATAAGAACATTTATTTTTACGTATAAATTACGATAATTTTATATAGTAAGATAAAGTTGAGCATTTTTAACAAATTAAAATTTAAAATAAATTTCAGACAAGTAATTAATTTTAAATCGAAATTAGAACGCTACTATTCGAAATTAAGTCTCGTTGAAATCTTTATAGCAATAGGACATCTAGAATATATATGGCTACTTTTAGTGTCTAACTTTCTTAAATAAACTTAAATAAATAGCAAATTATATATATAAATTTGTGCTATTATGCCACAGAAAATAATTTCCTACAAGGTCTATATATACGTATGTATATATATATATATATATATATATACATATATTATATATATATTTATTTATGTATTTATATTTATGTACCCCTAAATTTCTTGGAGCGAAATCTCATTCTAAAAAAATGATAATATTGCCGCTTAATATTGCTGCTAAAAAAGAGTGAAAATATTTGTACTCTTGAATAAGAGGGGCAGATTTCACTCTTTTCTTTTTTAAGTGAAATTTTAACCTTTTGGAGTAAGATTAACTCCAAAAAAGGAGTATGATTTCCTTCCTTTGGAGTGAATCTTATTCCAAAAGAGTAAAATCTCACAAAAAAAAACTAGGAAAAAACTGCCATTCTTATTAAAGAGTGTAAATATTTTCATTTATTTAAAATGAGATTTTACTCTAAGAAATTTAGAGAGTAGATCCTCCCTGACCGCTTTTCCCCTTTGCGAGCTACAATTGCATAAGCGTTTGTAAATGGTTGTAATTGCAAGAATTGACCAATCACTGTAGAATATTCATCTCAGATTCGACTGTGATTGGTCAATTCTTATAACTACAACCACTTACAACTACGTTTACGCAATTCTGGAACACGCTTTAAGATTATGGCAACACCAAAAGCCAACTATAAAAGAAATAATTTTTTAAAGCTAGCGGTTAGTTACTGCGGAGTGGGGAGTAGATTGATATAGGTTTCCACATGGTAAAGCCGGAGAACAGAATCTAATTTTTTTTCACATTTTCTTTCACTCTTTTTTCTGTTTCGCTCTTTTCTAATATCTTTTTTCTGTGATATCTCTTTTTCTTTTCTTGTTATACTTTTTTCCATCTCTGGCGTAGAATCTAATTCTAAAGAGTGAAATCTCATTCTTAAAAATTAATATCTAATTGAGCCACTTTTTTCAGTACTGGCTCAATTGTCACTCTTAACTACTCCTTAGAATTAGATTTCACTTCAAAGATTTTAGAGAGTAGAAAAGAGAGCTTACTGGCGAGATCTGTGCTGTATTTGGCAAAGCAAAACATATGACAGAAGCAAATTGTGTTTCTTTTAAATATTAGTATGCAATAAGTATGCGAGTAATTACTACAAAATATATTATAATTGAGAATGTTTTTTTGAAAGCTGCAATGCCTTTGATAAACTAATTTTTATTTTTGCTCATCCATAATTATAAATTTTTGGAAAAACACTAAAAATACTAATTGCGTGCGCGCGCGTGTGTGTGATTGTCAGGTGGGTGTTAGCTACTATAACCAGTTGACTTCTATATCAGTTGGCTTTTATAAATTTAATGTACAGCTCACTTGTGAAGCAAAACAGAGTACAAAGAGGTATGCCAACAATAAAATATGCCTACAAATGAAAATCTAAATTCTTTTACTCTATTCTTTTTTTATTGTTTCAACGATAAAGAAAAAATGAAAGAAAGCAAGAGAGAGAGACTCTTCAAGTATCGTAATATGCAGTTTTCATCTATGCTGCCCCAATTGCGTACGTGTGCACGTTAGTGCGGTTTGCGTATATTGTACATCAGAGGTGCCTAAGTGGATTTGACTAAGAGAGTCCGCACCTTGCCTGTGCACCCCCACTACTAACTTATCACGCTTGTCGATTTGCATCGTAGACTAGGGGAAACGGGGAGAGCATGTGGGAGAAAATGGCCCGCGGGCCACGACTCGGACACTTCTGTATATATGTGAATGAGCGTTCCCAACATGCGACATATACATATGCACACAACCTGTACGCGGCAGCTAGTGATTATATTTTGATATAATTCGAAGTACGAGGGCGGCTGCCGCGAGCAGCGGGGGTGGCTGGTGAGCCAAGTAGAAGGGAGACTGAAAGAGGGGAGGGCTGGGGAATCGTGCGGGGTGACGGCATGGGGTTGTCGAGGCTGCTTGAAGCGTGCAGGCGCGTACACATAGAGTGCCGGGGAAACGACAAAGCGGCCATTACAGGATGGGTGCGGTCCCGCGGGCCAATCAGAGAGAGGAGTCAGGGACCGGACGGCCAATCAGAACGCGCTTTCCACCCGTCTTTTGTTTCTAAATTTGCGCGCGCGACGGGGACACAATATAACGAGGCGCGAGACGGAAAGAGGAGCTGATAATCGTTAACGGGGATATTTTTGCATGGAGAGGTGGCATCTTTCCTTCTCTATCGCTCATTTCGTCTCAATCCCTTTTATTTTATTATAGTCTTGTATGCAGTTTTACTCTTTATTTTCAAATTTATTTTTATCTTTCTTTGATTGAACTAGCGAGTTATTTAGACGTCGCAGTGTTTTCGTACATTATTTGAATTAAAAAAATTTTGAATTATGTATGGCTATCAAAAGGTCATTTTATGCAAATAAACATAATCTACAGATTATGTTTATGTACATAAAATATACTTACAGATTATGTTTATGTGCACAAAGCATTGTACATTATTACTTAAATTTTTCTGTTTATACTGTAATTATATCTTGTTATTTATATTAGTCCATTAAATATATTTATTCAATTGCACTTTTGAATTTTTAAATAATGTATAAAGCAATGCTATGTAATTTTACATCTTTATATACTATATATGAATTTTTTTATAAATATATAAAAAACGTTTGATTGATACACAATTAGCTTGAAAAATTTTAAAAAGGAAGTATTCGTTAATAAATTAGAAAAAAAGCAGTTATATTTTCTTAAAAATTGTGATTTAATAAGGCTTATTAATGACGAAATCGTAAAAACAAAAATGTAATTAGAAATTTCTAAAAAAGAAATGTAGATATACTGTTTATGAAATTAGGCAATTACAAGATAACAAATGAATGTTATAAGGTACAAATGAATTTGTCCATTATTTCATGTCTTTTTTTTGTGAAAATAGTATCAAAATGGTAAAAAATTAATTACAGTTACTTAATACCTAAGATAAATAACAGATTGAATGCAATTAACTGAATTAATATTTTTTATTTTTTGAATCTTCGACTAATAAGTATTACGATTCTAAGAAACTGGAATGGAAAATTTCCGTTCTAATGAAAATTGTTCTCTTGGTAATTTAACAAAAAATCGACTTCTGAATGCGTCAAAGTGTTATTTATTTAATAAAATTAATGGTTTTAGATACGTTGACCTCCCTGATCTAGGTAGAAATTAGTTAGTTATGTTTATTGAACTTCACAAATTTGCTAGTCATTATCCTTATTATGAATATACGAGATTAATAAGGAGGTTGTTCTAATAAACATTTTTGTATGAAGTCATTTTAATGGATATGATGGAAAATAAAAATATAGTTTATATAGTAATAAAAGATAAGGGATTGATGAGATTCTTACAATAAGATGAGAGTAAAATTTATAGAATAAGATGATAGTAAAATAAGCGGCATTTATGTGCATTGCATTTGCGCGTATTATAATTTTAAACAATATCTGCACTAGTATTAAATGATGTTAACACTAAGTTATACATCGCTGAATTTGTGTAAAATAACATTTAAATGAATAATGTAATCAAAACGCTTGTTATTTAATTGATTGCATAAAACAGATTTAAAAATCATTTGATTTAATAGCAATAGAAACTATCATTAAATACTACAAAGCTTGTTTTATACGTATGTGTTGATCATCGTTCTTATTACTATTAATACAATAGAATTTTGATAGTTTTGTTATCACTTTGCCAGAGTGTTACGGTTGTCCGAACTAAAATATCGAAGAAAAGCAGTCGAAACCTCCTGCGGTGAAGTTAATCGAAATGTCTTCAACAGATTGTCGTATTGGCCTTTTATATTTGAACTTTATGTATAAAATATTACTATATATGATAAAACATACGTTAGTTTGTGTATTGGATATTGTAATGAAGGGAACAATTGATGGTTTTTCTTGATCGTAATTTCTTTGGTGCTTTACTGTATTACATTACTACGGTGAAAGATTATAAACGCTTAGAACTTCTAACACACAATCAGTTTTCCTGTACATGATATAAGGGAGGCAACTCGTTATAGCGAGCTCATGTTGGCAACTTGGCTGCGTCGGATTGGCGGGTAGATCGAATCACGCACAAACGGACATAATTTCGGCGATCTGAGGGTTATGATTTCTTATAGGGTGCGCGTGAAAATTGTACACTGTGCTATTCCTACCCAGTTTTGGTGCGATCGATAGGAAGGGTTCCATGTTGCGGAGTGATTCAAACTAAATTATAATAGAAATAAATTATTATATGATTATAGAGCTGCATGAACCAAGTATTGTAAGAAAATAATTTATTTAATATTTTATTCTATGTGCTTTATAATTTAATGCTTTCGATGCCATTTTGCTTCTGTTCCTTTAATTGATCAACATAGTTGACTGTTGTTGACTGAAATTTACGAATAATAAGAAGGAAAGAATTTTTACATGAATAAGGAACAATTTTTTATTTAAAAATAAAAAATTTGCTTATTAAATATTATATAGGCGGATAATTTGTTGAATTATACGATTAACTATGTTGATCCAAGTGTTCTAAAATTTTTTGTATTTTTGCAAGGGCGGCGATTTTTTTCCTTGGAATAATTTATTGCGCGTAACGAGAATGTAAACTTGTGAAGAGAAAGATGGTGTATAGGATCGTGCCAGTGTTCCGTCGTAAGCGGCCCATTAGCGAGGAATTTTGACGTGATTCACACAATCGTCACACGTCCGTTTGGATGAAGAAAGCAGAAGGATGGAAAGCCGCCTTGGAGTCGAGGAGAAAAAAAATTTATTTCAAGTAGCAGCTCGCAGCTCGCGATGCGCAAGTCATCCACAGAGCTCTCGAGGGTTCTCACTCGAGTTCCACGTGAGTTCCCTGACAAAAGTTTCTCTGAAGGAATCCCCCTTCCTGACAACAAGGCCCCATTGTCAAGGCCCCGTTTGCACTCGGGCGCCATTGAGGATTCGTTAGAACGGCCAGCCAAGTAGGAGGCGCGAGTTGCTCCTCCGACAAGGCGTTCGACATTTCCTTCTCATTCTGCAAGATCACTCTGCCACGTTCTACGATATATATATTTCATATTGCTATTTCATGATTAACAGTTCCGTCTAAAGCATTTTGTGGTTACTTTATATTTTTTACGTTCTTAAAAAGGACCACGCATTGTTGAATAATCTTTGATAATGCTTAATATAGATACTGCCTATTCGTTTCCATTTAATTATATAGTATATTATGTTTATTTCAAAAATATGGTTATTTCAATAAAAATTAAGTTTAATAACCAAATGAATTTTGGAGGAGGTTGATTTGACAACTTAGAGATACATGTTGTTATCAAATATATTAACTTATTTATTAATATGTTTTATGCCGCGCTATTTTTAGTGTTTTTACGCGATCCATTCTTGTACCATCAATTGTATACCACATAATAACTATTAATTCTATATTCTATATTTTACATATATATTCTCTATACATTCTCTATTTAGAATATTAGATTATATCCTGAACAAAAACCTTATTGATGAGACACGATATTGAATAAGTAAAATACAAAGTGTGATTGAAAATTTTAATATATATGTAACGATTTATTTTTTAATCGGATTATTATTATTATAATATTTGTTAAATTAAAATATTTAAACACTAACATTTAAATTTTCAATGTTAAATTTTTATGCAATCTCGTATGTAAGGTATTATACCAACATGACCAAAATACGTCCCCCTCGAAACCTTTCCACTTTTATTTGAAACATTTTTTTGTCATCAAAAATAAGCGAGATATTTCAGATGGTCGATTTAAGTGGATCACCCTGTATAAAGAACTAATATATTGTATATATTTAAGGCAATAATAATTATGGGGGGGGGGGGGGAATTCTAAATAAATTTTCGCTGTAAGTGATAATAAAGTTTCAAGTCTTATATCCTATTTCTATAGAAAATATCTATAGTTAGAAAAATTCTAATGAATGTTCGTATTATAGTGAGTACCTGAAAAAATAATAATTTATAATTCAATTAATGTACCTGAGCCCATATAATAAGACCCATCTAATTAATTTTATTTTTTTTTAATTTTATTTATGGGAATATTGAAATAAACTAAGTAAAAATAATCTTCATTTTATTCACTCCCAAAAATAAAAATATACTGTTTATATAGAATATGTGTAAATAAATGAAAAAGGAATTTTGTTAAACTCATTAAGCCTTATTACATGTATATAAATATAATGAAGCCCAAATAAAAAATAAATTAAAAATAACAAAGAAAGTAAAGATTTTCTTTCTAAATCAAATTTTAAAATTATTATTAATCATAGAAATTCCTTAGGATTTACTCTGCTCTCAAATATTACAACTATCTTTTATTTTGTTTGTAATTAACTCTTTAATCTTTGGAAATGTCTAGTAATTTGAATGCAATTTTGGCTTAAAAGATAGCAGTATTGAAAATCGTTATTCTTTGGTATAAACTCCACATAACAAACAAATAATAATAGCTATAATAATAATTACATAAGTGAACTTTATTTAATAAGTATATTGTTAAAAAAAAATACTTATACTTATTTTTAAAAATTGATTTATTAGTTATTTTTTATAGTTAGGAAGTTGAATAATATTATAATGCAGAAATTAAAATAAGAATAGCTGCAAGCCAAAACAAACAAATTTTAATGTACATATAATAACGTTGACATTATACATAAAAATAAAACAAAATAAAAATATATGCCTACCTAAAACTAACGTTTCATCTTCGGGTCATTATCAAAGTTTTAAACTAAATTGTATATAAATATCCGTTGACTAAAATAGACTCACATAAGTAAGTAATCATAAAAGTAAAATGCCGAAAAGTTAATTTAACATAGACCTTCGCTGTTTAGCTCTTGATATCAATTATATACAGCCAACAGAAGATAGACCATGAATTTGCGCCAAACAGTCAGATATCGTTGAGTGTCCAACGACGAATATATGTAGTTGTCGGACATTAAATCCAAGATATACCTCATGACAATAGATATTGACAAAATATAACAAAATCGTTGATAATGCCATTAAATAAACCAAAATCATAAGTCCATTCTCACAATAAGTTAATCCAGATTCTACAGTATAAATTAAAAACTATAAGAATAAATGTGTATAACATTTCGTTACCAACAAAGTATGTAAAATATATAATCTGTGTGTAGTATCAAATTGAAAAATAAAATTTAAAAAATTTTTTTACAAAACGGTGTAACACAACAATAAAGTGAAATGTGTTAGAAAAAGTTTGAATTATCTAAATGTGTCACAATGTAAAGTAAGTAAAACAAAAGAAAAATATCTTAAAAATGCAATACGCAGTCAAATATAATAAGATATAGTGATGTTAGAAATCTTAGAGTCCATGATAACGTCAACGTTATTATATGTAGAGTAAAAGCAGGGATTATGGAATAGCTTATTTAAATTAACATTGCTCCGATATAAATGCATATGAAGACTTTAAATTTACACAGAATTCTTGAGGAATATGTTAGCTACAACATCCAATAAATGAAAGTCGCCAAAATTTAAGTCCAACGACAATATTAACAAAAAAAGCCAAAAGTCAGAAAATGGGGGGTCTAAAAATTGGGATGTAATATGGAATACCGATGAAATTTTGACCATAGTAATAAATAATACAATAAATGAAGTCAACATTTGTTTATTTATATAAACTGATCAAGAAAAATAGAAAATTGTTCAATTTTTATTGTGTGTGTGTGTGTACAATATATAACACAGAAAATATAATAACATTATTACGAATGTTATTACGCATGGACAATAAAGAATAAAATTAAATCTTGAATCATTAAATTATATCTAAAATAAATATTATTCACAAAAAGAAGAATAAAAAAGTTATATTTTCAAACGTTAATATTTATTTTAATGACAATGTAATCGATGTATTCCACATTACCTGCATGTCGTCATATGACAAATAAAGTCTTTCCGTAGCAATAAACAAGTTTGAAATAGCAATTAATCTGCATAATATTGTTCATGCAACATTATTAAAAGCGTCTGTGCAATGTAAGCATTAAAAAAACTTACCTTCAGTTTGTGAGAACACTTTTTAGAAAAAGCTGCCGGATCTCCTGACGTAACGAAAATGAATAAATGTTAATTGTAGCAAAACGGTTGGTCGGACCGAGTTCATTGCTTGTTATGACATGTTTGGTAACAGTTGCAATAACTTTCAGCGATTGCCGCCAGATTGCAATGCTTTGTTTAAAAAATAAGCCACTATTCCATATTAGTAGCCTATGCCATAATCCCTGATTTTACCCTACATTAGAATTTGTTTGTTTTGGTTCATAGCTATTCTTAGTTTAATTTCTTCTATTTAAATTTCTTGAACCATTCTCTATTATGTAATATTATAATAAATGAATAATAAATTATGAAACATTTGTATATTGTAAATTTTACAGCGGATTGTTATAAAAATGGCTCATAGGAGCCTTATATATAAGTTTTTGTTGTGTTAAACAAACGTGCTACTATCACGGAGAGAATTTTCTTTTAAAATTTACCCTGAAAATATGGTAATTGTGGTACAATACAATATTTTAAAGATTTTTACCATGCACTTCAGTAAAATTGATCAAACTTATTTTTTACTTTATTGTAGTTTTATTAATGAATGACAGAGATTTATATTAAAATTCTTCGAAATACAATGTTGTCCCACGATTGTCATATTTTCAGGGTAAATTCTAAGAAAAAATTCTCTCCGTGTACCGATTTCAATCCTTTAATCCTTTTTTATCTACTTCCTATGACACATCTTTTAAGTATATATTGCAGGCGTAAAGTTTTAAAGTAATGTTTAAAAGTGGGCCTTACTTAATGTCTGGGTTTTATTCGGCACAGGTACCTTATATGTATATATTATATTTAGCAGCAATTAATTTACAGAATTCAAACATATATAATTATGAAATAATTTTACATAATTTATCAGTATAAGTTAGACATACAAAAGAGGATTAAATTAGCTGTTTCTTTTTTGCTAAAATGAAAGAGTACCGAGACGTACAAATTATATATCATGTTAAAAGGTTACTTAAGCAGAGTCGAGTGGTATAATGTTTATCTTGAGAAAATATTAATAATATAAGAGAAATTGTGATAAAAGTCAATAAATATGTTATCACATTTATTAATAAAAAATTGTTAAGTATGATATTAGACCTCTCAGGAATTAAGCAACAACAGTTGTTATTTAAACACGTATAACTTGGAGGAGATTTTTGAGCGATGGACGAGCGAAGAGTGTGTGTGTGTGTGTGTGTGTGTGTGTGTGTGGTGTGTGTGTGTGTGTGTGTGTGTGTGTGTGATACAAAAATATTTATTTAATTTCAAATTCTAGCCTAGAATAACAAATATGCTTATCAAGTTATATATGTTTAAGTACTAACAATACAGTTTTTGTTGCTTAATTCCCGAAATATCTTGATGTTTTCTGTAACAACTTCAATTTTATTCCTTGACAACGTTTTCATTTTTGATAATGATTTTTTCCATATTCTCGATATTTCTCCCATTATAAGCACTACTTACTCGATCTAAGTAAATACCTACTACATATAATTTTTATATCTCGGAACTTATTTATTTTAGCCGAAAAATAGTCCTAACTTAACATTCTTTTTTATATTTTTATTATTTACTCCTATAAATAAGTTATCCTGTTCTAAAAATATAAATATTTTAGTTTGTACTAAATCTTCTAGATATTGTCCAACTTACATATTATATATTGTATATGATATGATGAACATATATAAAGAAAGTATTTCATTTTTCTAATAGTTTTCTACAAGATTATAGATTGTATAGAAGTACGCGTATTTATTTTGGCTACTTTAATAACTAATAACTTAGTATACTATGTTTTCTGATGTATCAAATGTTTCCATTATATTGCATCATACGTTGTAGAATAAGGATTTTCAGTATCTTAAATATTTAGAATCGACAGTTGAGTGGGATAAAGAAAATTTGTTGGAAGATACAATTTTCTGAAACAACGTAACGAAAAATCGAGTCACGTCTATGTTGCTATAAGTAACTTTTCTCCTTTTCGTATCTTCAATTTCTTTTCTTTCTTTTTCTCCTTATCTTCCTCTATGTCAATTTCTTCGATTTTCTACAATATCTTACAATTCTCCGCCTGTTCTTGGACCGAGTCACATGATTACTCGTAGAGGAGACGTGCTAAGAAAGGGTAATGGCGCGGAAACGGCTCAAATGACCCGCGAATTTTCAGCAAGCAGACGACGAGACTTCCTACTCGTGTTTATGTTTAGTAGGCACCCATCGTCATAAGTCGTTGAAAATTATGCCGATATTACCATTCACACGCAATTTATGATAATTTGCAAATCAGTTGTAGTTTCTTCTCTCTATCATTGATGTCGCGCCGCCGTTCTCGGAAACGACCTCTTGCACTATACTCCGACAATTGTTATTGATCTCTTGATATTTTTTAACATACAACGTACTTCAAGTGATGTCTTTAATAATGCAGCGAAAACTACTTACTGCTGCGATGTCGTTATATAGATAAAGAAGCCAACGGCAATGTCTCGCGCCATATCTTAGCGCCGAGATACTACCGTGTCTCCAGATACAATGTGATATTATTGCAAATTCACACTAAATACTTCTTCTCAGAATTAAATTTAATGATTTCACGTGCATTTTCTAATAACAAATATAAAATTTATATTGATTTATTTTAGTATCACTAAAGTTATGCTACAAAATCGTGTAGATGTAGAAGAAGAATACGAATAGAGTCAACATTGGAAGAACTTGAAAAGAGATTAAATTATTTTTTAATTTTCAAAGCGTAGCTTTGTGAAAAAGAAAAAAGACGATTTTATTGTAGATGTAGTTAAAAAAATATGCATAATAATATAAAACATTTCTACATTACGTTACAAAACTAAATAAACTCTATTACAAAATATAATAGAATATTTTAAGAAAAATTTGATGTTTTATATTATAAAAATTTTTTACAAATTTTCACTAAGACTTAAAAATTTTTATAACATGACTCAATATTTTTGTAATTTATAAAAGAGAAATTAGTATATTCTATTTTTGTGGTAATATTGTACAAATAAAGACACATGTCTCTACAACATTTTTATACATACACGCAACAAATGTTAACAACATTTTATTTAATATACATTTCATATAAATGAAAGTAACGTATTCCTATAGATACAATATAATATATAATAATATCTTTCTGTGTTTTCAATTTTGTATAAAATAATTCATTTAAAAGTAAGTATTTTTTTTATTTACTATTTTAGTATAAATAACTGTTCTTATATAAACATTTCTGTAGCATTTGTTTAGAGTTGTTGCGAATTCTAGTATTATTAGATATGTATAGAAATTTTATTAAAAAGGTCTTATTCTATTTTGTTTAAAAAATCTTACTATATACTATATTAGACTGACAAGAAAAAAAAATTTTTTTTCAATCGGCCTCTCAGTTCAAAAGCTTCCATTCATACTAAAAAAACATCTCTAAATTTTTATCAAAAAATATTAAGATTTAGAGATGGCTAATGAACGATTTTTAAATCAAAGTTTCGATTTTCCTTAATACATGTTTGATTTGATGCAAAAATAGATTAATTCGTATTTTAAATGTGGTACTGTATGTTTTTTCGTCGCTGAACACGATGCAATGATTCATTTAACTCTACGATATATTCCTTAAGAAATACAGCCTAATTAATGTGAAAAAATGACCAAATTTCGAGTTCAAGGTCGATTTTAACAAGGTTTCAAGCGTTCAAATGGATCGTTACTTCCCTCAAATTGTCTGTTTACGTAGAACAAGATCCAGTTGGAATTTTCCCGGAAATCTCCTGCAGGGCCTTTAAAAGTTGCATTTAACTGAATTATAAATATTTTAGCTTTACATAGTAAACAAAATATACTACATAATATGCAGTTTATTTCAATTAATTAAATCATATTCTTTTTATGTTATATACTTATTTTATTTTCTAATAAAAATTTTTTTATTGTTAAATTGAGACATTTAATTTAAGGATGTCAAAATCATAAAGTGATATACTTTAGAATTTGTAAAAATTTCTTTTTCTGGCTGAGGATATTTTTTGCAATAAGTTTTTTTACCAAATTAATTTAGGGTTGAGATTATTATATGGGAATGTTTCCGCGAATATTTCGACGCCTTATCATATTTATATTATTAGCGTCTCAGATCGATTGTAATTAATGTCCGTTTCGGCGCAGAGTCACATCTGAGATAATTAAATTTAAATCAAGAATGTATATTGTATTCTTAACATCTAACTTTGACCGATTATTGGTGTTTTCTATTTATCATATTTATGTATATGATTTACACGATTGTACTTATTCTTAAAATATAGATATATCATCTTATATTTGTTCTATACACAAATTTTTATTTACATTATTTTAATATCGTCAATTCGTACAATTAGAGATTTTTATTAAAAACTTTATCGTGAAAAAAATTATTATTGCTAAAATGTTTTAAAGTAGTCATTATTGTAAATAATTTTCTCTAATTAACAAGATCATTACTTGTTATTTCATTTTAAACAGACGAACATTGAAAGTCTCTTTATTTTGCTGAAAAGTTATTCATCTACCACGGATATGAGTTATTTGACAGGTGGATATCCGAGCTCAGAATTTTATAAGAACTCGAAACTAATTGTAAAGATCTACAGAAGACGTCAACATCTTTAAGAGTAGGATTAACGCTGAGTAAATAATATTAAGACCCCAAATTAGCTATTTCTGACTGAGTAAAATAAATATTTTCTTATCGAGACCGTTCTTAAGGGATTATGAAAATCTTTGGAGTTGGATATATGTACATACAAACGCTCGCGCGCGCGCGCACACACATACACACACACACTTATGTATATATATATATATATATATTTATTTATTCGGCTTGATGATCATATGACGGGACTATTTTAAAATTATAAAAAGTAATTATGACGAGTTCTGTTTGTTCGTTTTCTCATTATGCCTTTGGAATACGAAAATTTTAATCATATCTATTTTCTTATAATTATGAATTACATATTTTATATGCATACACAGAATCACTTTTCATTTTGGGAATAAACTAAAAAAATACAATGATAAATACAGAGAATATAAATATTTTCTCTTTCCTAAATTCATTGATCAAGTGCATCGAATTGGTTGTACAAGTGTATAGGTATGTGTGCGTATACGTTTAATTAAAGATTTAATATTAAGAAACGAAATAATAATAAGAAATGACACAGTAATAAAAAAGAATATTTACAACACAATTACAATATTCCAATAAAAAGGTATAAAGCAACTCGTAAAGAGAGGATAACAATCTCTTATTAAAATTAGAAACTCAGAACGTTTTAATTCCTTATAGAAATAATAACACGAACTCTCTGGTAACATATATATACACACAAATTTTAAATATTATATATTTATTGCATGAAAGACATATTTAAGAAATTTAACGTTTTTTTTAATATAAACGGTTTTCCTTTATATTCACAAACTGAAACATAATTTAAAACAGGTTAACAAATTATATAAATATTTGATATACGCCACAAATTAAGACTACGTTTTCATACATAACAATTCAGGGAGAACTTTTCGTTACCGCTGACCGATTATTGATTTTATCTTTTGTACGTCTGCAACCAACGCGTGGTCGCGGGTCTGCGCGCGTGATCTGTATATGATTGTATATGTGAATGTAGTATATGTACATGATATCGTAGGGTGACAGACCAACGAATGCATTAAATACTCGAGTGTAGTATCTTCACTCATGATGATGAACACGAATATGTTTAGGAATAGCTTTTATAAATTAACGTTTAAAAACGAAAAGGCTTTTTTTTTATCTGTGTGTGTTCGATTTTATCGCCCATAAACCTTAAAAAACAATATATAACAGAAAAGTATATACATCTTTATTTTTTCCTAATCTCTATTTTTACTACAATTTTTGCTTAAATTTTCTTACTTTCAATCTTTTACTCGTTACCCTTGACATCTTTTTTAATTTAAGTAATTTGCTTCTTTTATACGAATCTATCTGTGATCCACTAGTTTCCTTTGCAGCACAATAACAGCATATAGTTTTTCAGCATATAAATGTTAATATTAATATTGAATAATTTTTCATTTGCACAACTTCATTGTGCACAAATACGTCATACATTAACTTCTGCAAATAAAAATGTGTAGCTTATAAAAGACATAGATTTATGAAATAGATTTATGAGACAAGGTAGACGATAAAATTATTATTTAATTAGAAAAATTATGCATAATAATTAGGATATAATAAAATTTATTGCGTAATAATTTCGATTTACTATATAATAATTTATTTTAAGCTTAAAAATAAGATTACGTATAAGCTTGGAAATTCTTGTTTTACAAATTAAAGAATATAGAATAATTTATTAATATCTATTTAAAAATAAATATATCTTCTCTTTAAAAGATATTCCATTTGTATGCGCTTAAATTACTAGACCAAACTTCAGCCTACTTGAACATATTTCCATTGGTGTGTACGTGTACGTTTCGGCTAAGTTCTAGCCTTCTTCAGCGTGACAACGTTGACAATTAATTGAACTGCTCACGTGGAATCTTTGATTAACTTCTACTTATTCTTCATGTCCAGTTAGTATGCTGGATGCTCTCATGTAGATCGAGATCTTAAAGTTGTCAAATATTTGTAGGAACAATAATTATTTAGATGTGTATAGATTATGAATAATTAATAAGAGAGTTACCTCAGGTAGCACGAACACATACAAATAATAACGTAGTTTAACTTCCGGATAAAATTGTAATACAAAAATGTCACATATAACTAAGAGTAATGTAAAATTATCGATGATATAAAATCGAACTAGACAACGGTCTTGACGGTTGCGAGTCACATGTTAAAATGATACATAAATACAATTGTCGTTTAAAGTCAAACATTATTTATCGCTGTTGTATATAATTAATGATTGGTTAAAAAGCAGCGAAAACAAAGACTTAATAATTCTGTGTCTGTGTTTAAATTTATACCGTTCTTTTGACGTTTAACATTTATTATTTCAGAAATCAACCGTTTGTTGTAATTTCTCTTATTGTCTAAAATTTCCACCTTGTCCCAATTGAAATTATGATTGTGACGCCTCCTATGTTCGGATATTATCGAATTTGTCGGTTTCGATTTATTAATGTCATTTTTATGTTTGGTTATCCTTGTCTTTAATTGTCTACTAGTTTGTCCTACATAGGACACGTCACAATCATTACATGATTTTTTATATAGTGTAAGTCGAGGGAATACGCCACACTTAAGCGAAATTAGATTTTTGAGTAATTATTTGTTCAACTTAAAATAATTTTACATACTGATCTTTTTCTTACATCCTTTATCTATGATTTGTGTATAATTTGAATCAAATATATTCATTTTTTGTTATTAAAAATAAAAAATATGAAAGTGTTAATATATAAATATATATAATATATATATTTATATATATGTGTATATATATGTATATGTATGTATAAACATATATGTATATATATGTATATATACCTACATATTAGAGAAAATGACTACTGACATTTTACCCCAACAAAAGTAGTGACATATTGCCCCAAGATGTCATTTCATCTTATGATGTGCCTGTACAGTACTATTAAGAAAATGAATCAACGATGTACTGAATATTTTCATTTTAATCTACTCTAATAAGTTAACAAGCTATTCGAGCTAAATATTGTGTAATGTTTAAATAATAACTTACATAAAGCACTATAAAAGTT
>NW_017299820.1:304564-310911 GCF_001594075.2 Trachymyrmex cornetzi | reverse complement strand
TTCTGTATCATTAGCGCAAGCGCTGTTAATCGGTATCATTATTAAACAAAACGAGTGGCATATTCCACCAACTGGCGTATTCCTCCGACTTACCCTACTACATTCTTTTTCATATTTGCAGGAATCGGATCTTTATGTGTCTTTATCATTGAGCATAACTTGTTGAGATTAAAGAACGAGAGCTTTACACTAGAATTATTTATAATATTCTTGAATTTTTCCGATTGATTCAATGTATGGAATTGTAAATCATGAAATTTTGTCTTTAAAATTGTCCGATGCCCTAATAACACACTTTATCCGGGATACATCCTGAGGATGTCCTTAGGATGTTCGAAGGACATACGTCCTCCTTGGACATCCTCAGGACGTCCCCTGGAGGTCTGTGTTGTTAGGGTGATTTTTTATTATTTTTACGTGTTTCTCTTTTGGTTAATGTTTTAATTCTTTGACGTATGATTCAATTAGGATAAGTCGGGGGAATACGCCAGTTGGAGGAATATGCCACTCGTTGTGTTTAACGATGATACCGATTAGCAGCGCTTGCGTTAATGACACAGAATTATTTACAATTGTGTGCTTAACGTGTTGCATAAGTATCAAGAATTTCCTCGCAATTGTATTGTTTTTATAAGGTAAATATGACGGCACATGGTATACGAAAATGTGCTTCTTATAACTTTTATAGTGCGTTATGTAAATTATTATTTAAACATTACACAATATTTAGCTCGATTAGCTTGTCAATCTATTAGAGTAGGTTAAAATGAAAATATACAGTACATCGTTAATTCATTTTCTTAACAGTTGTACTATACAGGTTCATCAGAAGATGAAATAACGTCTTGGGGTAATATGCCACTACTTTTGTTGGGATAAAATGCCAGTAGTCATTCTCTCTAATATATAGATATATATACATATGTATACATATACACTAAGTTCCAAAAAAAGCGGTACACTATAAATTTGGGAAAAATTTACATACTTTAAACGATCATAACTTGGTAAATAATAAAGATAAAAATATTTTTAAAAAAGCAAAATGAAGCTTGAAATGTCCACTTTAAGATTATTTAAATGGAAATTGTACTAGGCCATTATTTTCAAAATGGCGGATGACGAGTAACAACATGCGAAAATGGATAATCAAGGGTCCAACTTTGCGATGGTGCATGATGTGAATCAAGTGTCGCCCCTCAATGGACAACATGCACATAAAAGTATAGAATTTTATCTTTAAAATGCTTTTTTACCGACCTCGATACGATCATTTTTCGCTGAGTTATTCCAAATTTAAGATACCGCTGTCATTAGCTTAAATTATGCTTGTAATTTTTCCCAATATGTACTGCATGGAGTTTGAATGGTCGAAACACCACATTGCGTGCGTGCGCGCGTGGGTGTGTGTGTGTGCTTGCATGTGGACGTATACATGCGTGTGTGTATGTGTGTGTGTATGTTGTGGGTGTGTGTCCTTCTCTTAGCGTTATCCAGGATCAATGACGTGGACGTGACAGGAATCTGATCCTGTGTGCTTGCGCACGTGTGTGTGTGTGTGTTAGTAGAGATAGGGACCCCGCGGTTCGTCACTTCCGTAGAATCTAGTGACTCCAAACTCTCTCGTGTGTGTATGTGTGTGTGCGCGTGCGTGCGTGCGTGCGTGCGTGTTAATAGAGATAGGGACCCCACGATTCGTCACTTCCGTACCAGAATCCTTTCGAAATTGTTATTCATGAGATGTGGAAGGTTGAAACATTTCTGAAAACTTTCCTGAATAATCGGCTGTATGGGCGGAAAACCTCTAACACTATATTTCATCGAAATCGGGCGACTTTTGGCATTTTCATTTTCGTCCACCATATTAAATCAATTATTTTTAATTTTTGCGTACTATATTGATTCAGCCATTTCGAATTTTCGAATTTTAAATTTGCAGTCAGAATCAGAGACTCTAAAAATTTAATGCTACATTTCACTAAAATCGGATGACTTTTATCATTTCCGTCCACCATATTGGTTTAGCCATTTTGAATTTTCAAATTTTGGATCCGGATTCGAAATCAGCGACCTCTAAAACTCTTTTAGACTACATTTCACTGAAATAGGCGTATTTTTAATATTTCTGTCCGCCATATTGGTTCAGTCATAAATTTTCGAATTTTGGATACGAATTCGAAATAAGTGACGCTGAAAACCAAAACAAGTCTAACGCTATATTTCGCCGAAATCGAACGACTTTTAGTATTTCCATCCATCATAGTTCAAAACCATTTTGAATTTTCAAATTTTGGGTTCGAAGTCAGCGAAAACTTTTTAATACTACATTTCGCTGAAATCGGAAAATTTTTAGCATTTTTGTCCGCCATATTAGTTTAGCCATTTTGAATTTTCAAATTTTGCTTCCTATTTTTAAATTTTAAGTTCGGGTTCGACATCAGCATCCCTGAAAACTCTTTAATACTACATTTCGCTGAAATCAGAAAATTTTTAACATTTCCGTCCGCCATATTAGTTCAGCCATTTTTAATTTTCAATTTTGGGTCTAGATTCGAAATCAGTGACTCCGAAAACTCTTTAATACTATATTTCGCTGCAATCGGAATATTTTTAGCATTTCTGTCCGCCATTTTGTCAGCCATTTTGAATTTTAAAATTTTGAATACGATTTCAGTACGTCGAAAACCAGAACAGGCCTAACGCTACATTTCGCTAAAATCGGAAGACTTTTATCACCTCCGTCCACTATATTGGTTCAGCCATTAAATTTTCAAATTTTTATTCCGGATTCGAAATTGGCGACCCGAAAAACCCTTTAATGTTAAATTTCAATGGAATCGAAGTACTCTAACAGCCTCAACGAAAAATGATTCAGGGCACGTAACACAGCAATTTTAAGATAGGAGGATACGTATTTCGTTAAAATAAGTAAACATTTCTCAATGTTTAAACATATTTAATTCTTAATTTGTAACACAAAGAGATTAATATTTAATCGTTCTATTACTTAATTTATGCCACTGAATTTATATACATTCATATACATAAATATATACATATCTTATTTTAATGCACTGAAAGAAAAGATTGGCTGAATATAGCATAGCATTTTTAATTGGTTACTGCAGCAAATCTTTGGTTGCGTTAATCTATTGAAATCCTATACTGACATTGGAGATGGGCTAACGCAACCAAAAATTTGTTGCTGCAGCCAATTAAAAATGCTATGCCATATTTTACCATCTAATTTGCTGCAGCAGCCAATCTTTTCGTTCAATGTGTTGCAAAACTCTCAATAATTCTTAAAACATAAAAATTGAAAGTCTTTTCTGATATATTTTTACTTCCGAGTTTGGTTGGCGAAAATGGAGGGAGCATGCGTTTCACTGAGGCGGATCAGTGCTGATCGATAATCTCCATAACTACAGTGTATATTCTTATCAACTTTTGGCTATAGAAAATTAATATTTACATCGCTTTATTACTATTAAATTTATTTAACTATTACCGAGTTTGATACAGATTGTATATTGACAATCGTAAAGTAAAATAAAGCTTTTGTTATCTATATAATTTAATGTCTACAAGAAGAAAGCTTTAAAGATATTATGTATGTAATAAAAATTAAATTACATTACGCATCCTTATTTGATCTTTGCATTAGAGATTTTAATGATATTGCATTTGCTATTCAAAAGTAAATGAGGTTTTACGACTATGTCGACGAAGTCGAATGCTTGTTGGAGAATCAAATTAAAAGCGAATTATAGAGAATACACGTGTGTGTGATTCAACGCATAAGCATTCCCATGACGAAGTGGCCAAAATATCTGGATGTATATATACCAGAGCAGCTATCACTCGCACATAAAGCCAGGGCATCATCACCCTCGCACGTCTAATACACCATGGACCAAGCAACTCCCATAATAGGGTTGCGGCCGCCAGTAACGTCAGGCTCATGAATTTTCTATCGTTCGTCGTCGAAATGATTAAATGATCTTCGTGGAGGGTGCCCTTTCGACTTTTGCGTGTTTAGTGAGACAAGTGGCATCCACCCTTCTAATACGATCATCTATTATTTATATTAATAAGCGACCCCATGGCTAACAATTCGGTGTGTGACTTTGGGAGTGAACGTATGCGTTTTGCATATTTATGACATAAATAGAGAATTTCTAATTAATGCATTGCTTGCACAGTTTTTCGTAGTGTGCAGAATTGGTCATTAAATCTGCCAGCCATTTCTCTTTAAAGCACTATAAAAAGATATTTATTTGTAATAAGATATACGTATTTAATTAATTCAAATAAACTAAAAAATAGAAAAATATTTGCAAGAGAGGTTTTTATCACAGTATTACATTTATTATTAGTAAAGTAAGAAATTGGTAATTTTAGGAATGCAATAAATTATTCTATGTTTGCATAATTGTATGGTAGAATCTATAGTTTAAGACTACTTCGATTGAATTAACATTTGTAACTATTTGGTCGAATAATGATAATCTTTGAAATTATATTCGCAACACGAAGGATTCCTTGGTGATTTTTAAGACGAAGACTCATTGCCGCGCCCTGCTGCCGTGGTCGTAAAACCACCGACAAACAAAGCGATGATTTCCGGATGGGCGCGTTCCACCCCAAAAATTGACCAATAATGCACATCGCGGAGTATCCACTGAGCCTGGCCTGGAAGTTAGCGTAACGGGTGACAAATAAATACGGGTTTCCAACGAAAATCGGGGAACGCGAGTCACGGAATATCCAGTAGTTTGGGCGTTGCGCTACTGTCAGCAGGACCGCTTATAAATTCTAATAAACTCGGCTCGTGCTCGAAGGAAAACACGGTGAATCGGTGGTGAATTGGCGAGGCCGGGGGTGAGGAACACGCCAACGACGACTTTGAACAAGGGAATACTGCCAGTAGCAGATATAAATCTCGCCTAACCGAATTAAGTTAGAAGCATGGACCAAAGTTTTGCCACGCCCACGCCGCCGATGAAATGCTATCGAAACTGAGTCTGCGTGATGAAAATCGAGAATATGAAAACACACTGGCGTCCAATACACGAAGAAGGAAATTCAATAACGAAAAGATACGTCGCAAAGACACGTCTCAATTAGGTAGAAGCGTTAAAAGTATACACACACAGTGTTAAATTTATAATGTCAAATTATACTCACAATTTAAGTTATTTTTAATTTTGTCTATAGATCGCCACTGTTTCTACTCAATATATCGTTAATTTGACTCAAACAATGGAGTTAAACAATTTAACTCACGAAAATATATTAAATTTGAGAGACTAAAATTTATTATTTATTAAATGCAGACATTAATATGGATGATATTTGCTATTTACTAATCACAGAAATGGATAGATTTACACTTTGACATACATGAAAAATAAAAATAACAAAATGTTATTTAATTCAGTGGGTTTTGATATTTAATAATGTAGATGGCAGTTTGGCATTATGATTACTATAATTGCAAATGCAAAAATTAAACAAACTTTAATCTTGAGAGAGAAAGAGAGAGAGAGGGGGGGGGAGCTTATCGTGACTACTCTACGTTTTAATTCGTGATTTGCTACAGTCGGCTGGCGCTATTAATTTATCGCGGTTCATTACTTCAGTGCACGATTGAAGCTGAGTTTACTTGCTAATGCATCCGTTCGTCTGAATTATTTTCTGCTTATCGACGCCGAGTGATGGCTAACGCGTACATCCCTTTCGGACCACCCTTGGCTTGGCAAGTGTCTCACGTAATGATGTCCTGACGCGTGCCGTTTCGCAGCATGGGGTCCTCGCGATGGTCCGTCTGCGACTTAACTATTTATTACCATCGGATAGTCAAAGAAGGGGCTACTACTAGACCAGTCTCTTATGCACGTATTATGCGGCAAATAAGTCATGCGTTTCCGAGGGATAACGCGTATATTCTATCCCTTCTCCCTCGCTTATTTGCCAAGATTAATTGGCTTACGGACAACCCCTGATAATAGGGATCGTCGGGATTGTGGGAATCTACGTAGCTATTACATCTAAGTATCTCTTTATCTGAATAATCGTGTCTACTATCGAGTAAATGCGAAATAAACTTTTACTGTTTAATGTAGACTACAATATTTGCTTGCTCGTATTTTTGAAGTGAACGTAGTCAGAGTTGATATTACGACTAATCATATACTTATTACATATTTGTGTGGCTAATACGTGTTTCTTGCCGTATTGCGAAGAGTTAAGTATCAAAAAAGTTGCAAAAATAGAAAACTGTTTAAAAATTACATCATTCTTTTAAGGTTTCATGTACAAATAAAGAAGAAATTATTATATTTGTG
>NW_017299820.1:282287-304512 GCF_001594075.2 Trachymyrmex cornetzi | reverse complement strand
AGAGAGAGAGAGAGAGAGAGAGAGAGAGAGAGAGAGTTTTCTAATAAATCATAGAATCTCTATAAGAGTCTTTATAAGTATTTGAAAATATAGATAGAGACAAAAAAATTTTAATTTTTAAATCTGTCACTCAACGTCTCAAATGTATAGAGTTGTCATACTTAATTCACATTTTAATGATTTTGATTAATAAATCACGGCATTTATAACTTATTTGCAATGTAGAACTTTATTGTTTGCGAGGAGAAATTCCTTCTATTTGATGTTACAATATACCAGGAATCAGTGGTAATTTTGCAGAACTATGTAATGACCGTTTACACATTCGCGCACAGTTCGATAACGCTGGCGCTAATAATAACACGAAAATTATATAGCCGTAAATTATTTAGGTATTTCATTATATCCCCTGATATTGCGCTTACGCCACATTGGAGTCATCTTTCCTGTGCATAATATCACGTTACCACAAGTAATGAGATTTCACTGCATATCGCCATTATCATTCTATTAATACCTGTGTACGCACATGCAATTCTATCCTTTTACATTTTAGAGCTTGTATTATTTAAGATTTTATTTAAACCTGTCACATTTTATCATTCTATATATAAAGAGAATTTTTTATTTAAAAGTGACAAAATGATCGTTATTTTTAAACGAAAATCAATATAGTGTTTGTATATGTCACTCATCAGGGTGATACTTTTCAAGCATAGTATGTATAGAAAGTAATCTAAATTCAAAGTTTATAAACATAGAAAAATGTCATTTTTATTGTAAATTGTATGATGTAGACAGACATTTGAAGCAGTAGATATTCGATACATTGAAGATATAAGATCTGCGAGAAACGTAATAATGAATGTATAAAGACATGCCGATGCTCGCACTAGAAGAGAAAAAAGTTGCATTGAAAAGCATTGTCGACCAAGCTCGTAAAGGAGGATCAATGATGTTCTGTGCAGAGGTGTCGTTTCGCAGCATTGGGATTGGAAATCGGGTATCTGGATTATCCTTTGGTATCTTCTGGTATATCACGAGCTGCTGAGTTAGAGTAGTAGCGGGGTATAAGGAAGGGGTGCAACAGACCTGCATTGCTGAAGCAGCGGTAGCAGTAAGACGCTACCAGAAGAGATCCTTTATATGATCACCTTGGTTCGAAGGAGCGAGGAACTCCGACAGAACGCTCTCTCGGTATTATCCATCCCTTTCTCCTTTCCTGTCCTTGCGTTTCTCTATCATCTCTGTAATCTCTTCTCATCTTCCTTTTCTTCTTGCTCCTCCTGCTCCTCCTTCTTCTCTTCCTCCTCCTCCATCCTCCCTTTATTGGCACACCCGGTATAATAAGGAACGAGTTTGTATTTAGTCGGCCATGCGCAGTACTGCCTGTTGGCGTATCATCGATCAGACTGGCGACTGACTATTGGACCAAAACAAGAGGATGAGAATGGAAATGGAGATAAAGAGAAAATATCGAGACAGAAAGTACAACAGATACAGTAGGAAAAGTGAAAAGAGCAAAACATACCGAAAAGATTTTGATTGCAGAGACCGATTCTTTGTTAAAATTAGATAAAAACAAATAGAAAATGTAAGGAGTCATAATAGACAATTTACAAGAAGACAGTTATTGTTATTTAACAAACAAGACATTCAAAATGATTTTTATTGTAATAATTATGTATGTTTATTATATTAATCTGTCAAACTGTACAAGTTTGTCATAAACTTTCACTGTAAGCTAATGATAGTGTTCATTAGTATTATATTTTTTGAATATCTTCGCAGTAGCGATTATAATAGAGATTTTAGAAAGAAAGGACCTTTTGTGTGTGTGTGTGTGTGTGTGTGTGTGTGTGTGTGTGTGTGTGTGTGTGTGCTAATCGTATCGCATAAAATAAAGTGATAGTTGAAGAGATTGAAGGTTAAGAATTGCTAGTACTGTTTGTTTCTTTTTTTTTAAATCTGCGCAAAGAGGAGGAGATATATATATACACACACATATACACACATACACATATATACAATATGTATATGTACAATAAATGATAAGATAGGATGACACTATCCCAACGATAATTGGAGATCTCGTTACTTCCCATTGGTGACTTCAATTTGGGATCGACGATAATGAGATATTGAATCCTGATCCTCTATCTCCCGGCTTCTCCCTCTCTTCTCTCTCTCTCTCTCTCTCTCTCTCTCTCTCTATTTCTCTCTCTCTTTCCTTCTTTTTCATTACCTAGCGTTTCAGATGATGCTTTATAGCTTTCTTGGTTTACGTACAAACAACATTAATGCAAATTTTGTGTGTGTGTATTTGTTGAATTGTTAAACATCTTCTAGCACTTATTAAAATACTCTCTTACTTTTTAACGGTAGGATAACATTGATACTATCAATATTATCATGCTTTGATAAGAAACTATATGACCTATTCGTTTATGGGTTCACGTAATGTAACTATAATAATATACATGCTTTAGATGATCTCATCTCTTTTAGAAAACAATAATAGTATTTTTTTTTCTTATTAAATTGATTCAGAAAAGTATATATCGGTAACAAATTTTTTTAATAAACTGTAACGTAAATTGATTTGAACCGATATCTTTGCGTGTAAATATTCTGATTCTCTATCTCCGTGAAAACCTGTATTCGTTGAAATATAAGCGGAAGATAATTTTGGGGTAACAGCTTAAATTGACAGGGCGACGCGTTTCCATTCATTCAAATTACGCACCAATTCTGTCGGTGACTTTGGCATTGTTGCTGTAAATTGGTCCACGCCCTAGCCTCCGGCCTCCCTCTTCTGTTAGGAGTATATGTGCTTGCGGAACAAATGCATGTGTCCAGTTTTTTAAATAACATTCTGTGTGTGTAATCATTATATATGTCACAGTCAAAATGTTAACTTGGTAAATGTATATACACTTACTGTAGTCTGCTGTAGTCAATGTATATATTTACTATACGTAAATGTATACATTTACTAAAATTAACACTTTAAGTGTAATATATGAATACATGTATATAGAATATTCCACAAGGGTAATTTCTTTAAAATTTTTTTCATCAAATTTAAATCTAATTTTCTCTTGTACAGCTATGTTGTAGCAATGTAGTACTCACAGTTTTTAAATTATAATTAAAATATAATTAAAATAAAAAAATTTTTTTTAATTAAAAATTTTAGAGCAATAAAATGTTTAATATACGTATAAGATTGGTTAAATAATAATTTATCTAATAAAATATAATGCTTGTTATTTTTTTAAAAACGATAATCTATTATATATAAGCATATTGGAGAAGGTGACACGCGTCTTCACCACAGGAGGTTGAATAAGGGGATTTGTGTTAACAAGTAATCTAAAGAATATAAAAAATAGAATAGCAATTTTTGACGAGGTCGTTTGAGCACGATAATTAACCATAAAACAGGATTGTGGCACGTGTCATGTAAGTGGTAATTGGATGAAGTAACTGATCATCTAGTCTAGAACAATCATTATAATTTTCCAATTAAGGATGATAGTGTAATGTGTAGAACACATTAATGTATAAATATTTTTCAACTGTAGTTCAAACATATAAATAAAAAATTTGTACCGCTTTGTTACCAACTATAAAGTATTCATGTTTTTGTGTGAATTCTTAATTAATATGTAAAAAATCAACGAGAAGAATAGATTAAATTTTTTTATCGTGTATAAAATAATTTTTACGGTCTTTTCACATAAAAATGAAAAATTTTTTCAGGTTTGGTTTCAAAATCGGAGAGCAAAATGGCGCAAGACAGAGAAATGTTGGGGCAGAAGTACCATAATGGCAGAATACGGTTTATATGGAGCGATGGTACGGCATTCTTTACCACTTCCGGAAACGATTTTAAGAAGTGCCAAGGAAAATGAATCCGTTGCACCGTGGTTGTTAGGTAAGACAGAAAACATCTCTGATAAAAATCTTACATTAATAACTTTGACAAATTAAATATATAACATGTATCTTTGAATGGTTTTTTTTAAACTTGATTCTAAAATTATTTAATTATAATTATAATTATAATAGCTTTTACTATTGGCAATTAGCGCTGTACTATGTGCGCGATAAATTTCAAATTATTAAATTGTATTTTACATATTTAATTATTAATTTGTATACATGTTTCGGGGCTAACTTATTAGCTATCCTCAGTATATACAGATGATGTAATTAGATGAGCAATGAGCATAAGACGTAAAAGGCTATGGTATCCGCATGTTTTTCATTAATTTAGTATCCGCAATGTTTTTATGTGAGGTGGTCAATCACCATTTCTTAGAGTGAAAATGCAACCAGTTGGCTAGCTGGATGGTGCAACCGTGATTAAGCGCCTCCATTAAATCACTGCCGATAAACGTTATTGATATAAAACAAATTCAGTCAATTAAAACAAGAATAGTTTCGCAATAAAATTCTTGTTCGCTTTTGAGCATCGAAGTAAACTGCTGTCTCGTCAAATTTAAACTCTAATTCCCAATAACTAAAGTTATTATAATTATATTTTTTATATCGGGAAATTAAGATTATTATTTGTTTTAATTATAATTACTTCCAAGTCTCTCTCTCTCTCTCTCTCTCTCTCTCTCTGTCTCTCTTTTCCTTTTTAAAAGATAAGATAGAATTAACAATAAGTTCGTACGACAAGAGAATATAGATTATTTAATGTCTAAGAAAAAAAAGTGTGTGTGTGTGTGTATGTGTGTGTGTAAATATAAATAAGTATGACATAATGTTTACATATATAATACATTTTCATTATTTATTGATTACCTTTGCAGACATAACTAGACATTAAATAATTCTAAACTGTATTTTCATACTTAATTAAAGCAATATTATTCTATCACTATAAAAACCGGAAAATATTCTATCTTTTCGTTCCGTAAAATCATTTAAGCTAAAGCGGCGGAACAAATTCCGAATATTTTTTCTGTTGGTTTTTATCAGCTCAATCATCTAAGACAAGCAGCTTTAACCAAGATTTCGAATATAATCAAGAACTGATTGACTGTGGACCTGTAGGGATGCATCGGAAATCGCTCGAGGCAGCAGAGCATCTCAAATCTGGCGGAGAGGACAGCGGCAACGACCAAAACGGAAGCGGAAGCAGTCCCCACCATAATCATCATCAAGGAGGACCAACCAGTTCGGAGAGTGGACAGGAGAGCCAGGATGGTATGGGACCTTCGTCATCTACGAGTAAGTCTTATTCTATTTAGATAACATATATTTTATTTATTATTTCATACATTATTTTATATATTATTTCATATATTATTTCATAGAAATTTTATATAATAAAATAAATTAGAGGAAAGTCGCCGATACTGACATAGGTCTCTTAAAATGACAACCCCTTATTTTTCGGAAACTAACTATTGTACTTTATATTTATTAATACTAATAAAATCATGATCTCTCTGTTTAGCTAATTAAAGAAGTACAAACTCATGATTCGTAGGCTTGTTTCTACATCAAATCAGCTAAAAACGAATTCTACAAATGCGAAAATAAAATTCTTACGATTTTCTTTTGCAAATTGTGAGGTTTAAATAATAGTGACTATATTATTGATAATATTACGTCATTTTAAATACTTGTAGTTCCCGAAATAAGTTTTATTTATATTATTTTTCTCTTAGTCTTTTCCGAGGTGGTAACCTAGCTGAAATATTGTCCCACAGATTACATGACATCATATGATTTCATCTGATTACAAATAATTTTTTTCGTTACATTTGAAGTCGTTTGGTAAAATATACGAATTTATTTAATATTATACAATGATTTATCGTGGTTGCATACGTAATTATTAGATTATACATAGAAATTTAATATGAATTTTATAATGATTTCGAGGACTCTGTCCCATGATTACATTAAGTGGTTACCCCCTCGGTCTTTTCATAATACGATTTTTAATTTAAAATTGGAGTGCAGCGTAAACCGACACACCTGTCCGTAAAACAGATCATGAGCTAACTTAATCATTATAATGTTGGTTTATAGTGTCAAATAAGTCTATTGGAGCTGAAAGCAGTCGTGCATATATGGAACAACTCTAGAAAACTCATATTTACATATTTGCATCTTGCAGAACAGCATTAAGTAAATATGCATATAATTCAATAAAAATGTTTTATAACGAAGTAAAATGATTCTGAAAAATCTTATATACATTCACTTATAAGTACCTTATATAGATAATTCCTGCGAAAGAAAAAGAATAGGAATACATATTAGCATTACTGCCTACTGTGTCAGTTTTGGAGCCCATTTTGTCAGACACTCATTTTTGCATATAACTTACGAAAAACTTAATTATTGCAAAATTGCTAACAGTATTATAAAAATTGCTTCTACTATCTGATAGAAGACACTTTTTACTTTGTATTTATGTTTTTGAAGTTGTATTTTTACCTTTTGTTTAAGAAATATTGTCTAAAAACAAAGTGGTATGTCGGTGACCTTCCTCTACTTTTAAAACGAAATAAAAGTTTTGTTGCAATATTGGCATAACGATGGAATTCATAATTGAGCATATTGCATATTAAAATACTGATAAATTTTTCTGTGAATACACCCTTTTTAGAATTTGTAATATTATTAATGAAAAATTTTGTTAATACTCTTTTATTATAAATAAATGTTTAAAACACAATTTAGGAGGAATGATATAACTTTGAACAATATATAATAATAGAAATAAAATAGGAAAATTGAATAAATAATAACTAATAAAAACTAGAAAATTAAAAAATCTATTCTCTAAATCTTTTGGAGTGAAATCTCACTCCAAAAGACTGAAAATTGAGCTACTATTAAAGAAAAAGTGAAAATATTTTTACTTTTGAAGAAGAGTGGCAGAGTTTCATTCTTTAGGAGTGAGATTTCATTCTTTTGGAGTAAGATTTTACATTTTTGGAATGAAAGTCACTCTAAGAAATAAAATCTCATTCCAAAAAAAGGAGTGAAATTTTATTCCTTTGGGGTGAATCTCACTCCAAAAGAGTAAAACCTTATTTAAAAAAAGAGTGAAAATCTGCCACTCTTGTTCAAGAGTGAGAAGTCTTTACTCTTTTTTTTGACTGGCTCAATTTTCACTCCAAAAGATTTAGAGAGTACCTATTCAAAACTATCGGCATTTTGCAAAGTACTGTAGATATATATCAGGTACAATGACATGTATTATTATTTACAGGTGTTGTGCAGGATACGGAACAACTCAGAAACGAAAGTATTGCTTGCTTGAGAGCGAAAGCACAGCAGCATCAATTGCAATTAAATCTGCAACCAACATCGACACCTCCAAGTGGGTCGTATCCGTCAGCACCACAATCCAGCACACTACACACTTCTGTTTAATTGTGAAAATACTGACACTTTTTCTGATACTTCCGTGTCTAATATTTTTGCTGTTGATGCGGAAGCACGTGTCCTGCCTGGCAGACTGTCGTAGATGAATCGGCAGCACCGATTTTTAAATTAGTGATATTTTTTTAATAAATATCTTGTCAAAAATCCTTTTAAAATATAAGGATCTTTCTGAAATCACTTCTAATTAATATCACAGCCAGACTGCAGCAATGGCATCGATTGAACAAATTTCTTGCGAGAAAGGATCTTGGATTGTTCCAGCATGTGATTACAATTTTCTACGTTCCTCGCGTCGCCTTTAAACGCAGTTCTGTGAATTTTTGCGACCGAAATTATCTGCGATGCAGTATTAATTGTGAAGCTCGAAGAAATATACAAGATATATGTGTGTGTGTGTGTGTGTGTGTGTGTGTGTGTGTGTGTGTGTGTGTGTATCTGTGTGTACACACATACACACACACACACACACATACACACACACACACACACACACACACACACACACACACATATATATATGTGTGTGTGTATATTTAAAATTACAACGAAGCGTAACGAACTAAGATCGAGTGCTTGATTTGCATTATATAAATCTCATGTAACAATCAAGCAGGCCTATAAATTGATATGGATTCACATAATCCTTCGCAACGACTTGACATACAATGATGAAGACGCTATGTCCATGTTGCGTTTCAAAAAAAAAATGCCGAGAAACGCCGTTGAATAAACAATAAAATTAATTGTTAAGCTTAATACTTATCAACGAAATAACAGCCTACTGGTTCGTATAACAAACAAGAAAAGATTATCTATCTGGAAACCCTGTCGTTGACGAACATAAGTAAATATTGAAAGAAATTTTATTTCGATAAGAAAAGTCGATAAGAAAAGTTATCGATGGACAAGGCTTGATTTTTAGTCCGATCGATAAGTTTAATAGATCGACAGATCGAGATCAAACGGAACTACCTAATTAGAATATAATTGCTTTTAAAGCGCAAATGTGTATGTATGCATTATTTGTGCGTGAGCGCGCGCGCGCGCGTGTGTTGCGCGCGTGTGCGTGTGTGTGTGTGTGTGTGGGAGGGGGGGGGGTGCGTGCGCGTACACATCTGAAACTGAGAGTAAAGTGTGATAAAAAACTTGAAGATTTTGTCTTCATAATGTTAACCTGCAACGAATGTTGAGCAACGTAAAGAATAAAAAAAATAAAAAGACGGAAAGAGAGATTGTGGAATGGGTAGCATGAAGATTACAAAATATATAAATACACATCGAAGAGAAGCGAACTAGAGACCTGTACACACTTAAAAATCTCCTCTAAGATTTACAAGTTTAAAATAATATGCAATCATCGAAAGTTAATTCGATTGTTAAACTTATGTGTATGGGTATAAGGGAGATAATATGCATGTAGATGTGTATGTCAAATAAAGTAAGAGAGAGCGAGAGCGAGAGCAAGAGCGAGAGAGAGAGGGGGGGTGCAAGTCAAAGATTTATTTAGCGAAGACTTCCTATATCCTGGTACTTAAAGAGAAACGTAACTGTCAAATGTGCAATATATCGATATAAGTTCTATACTGATAAGATATTATACTTTAGTAACAGATACATCTACGTAAGGCAGCTACAACGTCGTCGGTGTCTCGTCGGGTTTGATTGTTATAAACAAATTTTACAATATGTCTCTTGAAGATTGTATGAAACGAAAGTTGGTGGAATATTGCAAATCTAATCCTTATACTTTCCATTTGTGCTACGAATAAACTTATCCCCGCGTTGCACCGTCGTTTCGGGACGTCAGCCTTCTGTACATAAATATACAAATAAAAAGTATATATATATATATATATATATACATATGCGTAAATATAAAAAGATTAAAGACTAAAATTAAACGTGATTGCGAGATATCCTGAGCCAGACAAAAATTTTTTTGTGAGTATAAACAGTCGAGAAGTTTTTGTAATTATTATGTAAAAATAATGTTAAAAAATTTTGTTTATTATTTTATTGCTAAATTTCTGCAAGCACTTAAAATATAAAACAAAATAGTAGATAATTTTAATTTGTTCTTTTTTTAATTACATTAATTACTTATTTAAAGTGCTTGCTGAAAGTTATTTGACTCCAATTGAAGCCTATTATATAAACGTATGTTTGTTTATTTTAAATGTTGGACACAGATATTACATCTGAGCAATTAAGAGACTATAAAAAAATTTGTTTAACTCTCCTATAATATAGCAGTTTGGTAGAGAACTACTTACTGATGTTTGGTTACTATTACATTTAAAATATAAGTTCTGTAAAGATAATGAAGAGATTATCAGATCATAACTTTTTATTTGAGCGATGCATTTCGTCTGGCTTAGAGCTATCAAGTTGTACACGTAACATAACATATTATAATTTAAAAAATTCGATCATGAGAAACGAAGTAACCATACATTCTTTAGAAAAAATGCAACCTAAGAGTCATAAATGGAAGTGACACCGCTGTTATTGTGAAAATACTTGATGATGGACTTTGGATCTACAGTGAATTCTCTATATCCGAATGTTCCAAAGCATGCATAGTAGTCGGCTAGTATACGTAATAAATAAAATTTCTGAACAAGTATGTTTTCATTTTTATTATCCCATTTATATGTTATAATATTATTTCGCAAATTATCGTATCTGTTGCAAAATCTTATTACATAATATAAGATTGATATACATCATTATTTTAAAAACATCTTTATTAATCCTTTACGAACCAGGTGAGGTATGACATACTACAGTAAGATGAACTTCTATAACTTTTTAAAAAGTAACGCGCCTAAGTTGCTATGGTTTTGTGCAATTGGAAAGTGCGTAGTTACCAATTATACTAAATTATAGTATATTTATGAAGTATAGCATGGGGTATGAGATATTCCACAAATCCATGTTGATTTTCCACTTGGTTTGCGGAGGGTTAAATTACATAATAGAAATAATATTATACATAAAAAAATATCACAGTTATAAAAATATGTCTTTAAAAAGAAACGTTTTCAATACAATAGTTTCGCAATACAATTCTAATTTATATTTTTTACTTTGTCGAGCAAGTATGCGTGGTCGATCGATTAAATTATGAAATCGTGACTTTCCTCTTTATGATTCCCTATGGTACTATTCGCTTCTTATACATATTATAAAGCTGTTTCAGTAAATGCAATTATCTTTTGTGATAATTGTTAAAATGAGGGTAATATATGCAGAATTGAAAAAGTTACTTTGTAAAAACAACTAATTATAGTTATAATTTTTTGTTTAATATAAATTTGTTTAATATAAAAAAATATTTAATATAATATATTTTTGTTTAATATAAAAGTAACTTGTTATCATTGTAAATTACCGACTTTAAAAAGTAATAAGTTACAGTTACTCGAAAAGTAATTTTTTACTTACATTTTAGTTATTTTTCGCCACGGAGAAAAAACCGTTTGATTGAATTAACTGGAATTCTGTAGGAAAATGAACAATCTGGTTAAGTCTAAATTTTTGGTTAAACCTATTAGAATTCTAGTAGATTCTAGTAGCTTTAACCAGAAATCCAGTAGATTTACCCAGAATTCTGAATCGTTTATTTTCTATAAGAATTCCAATTAATTCAACGAAACATTTTTTTTCCGTGTATTATTAACAAAATAACATAAATAACATTTTGATACTAATAATACCACAAAGAAAAAAAATTTATTTACGCTTTTATATGTTATACAGCTTTTTATTTAAAAGATAAAAAGTGTTAAATCAGAAGGATATAGAAAAACCTAAAACAGTAAGATGTAAGCAGTACGTAAGCGAATCGACCAATTACAATAGAAAATGTAAAATAATAATATATCTTTATGTTTTTTATGACTGGCTGCTTCGCTTATTGTTTACGTGCTTACTGTTTCACGATATTCGTACAGATAATTGGCTTTTATGGATCTTTTACAATGAATAATATTGAGTAGTAAATAAATAGTATGGAATAATATTAAGTAGTAAACAGTTAAAAATTGACCAATCATAATCGATTATTAGGGGAGAGCGGGGCGGGTTGTCGTACTGGGTTGATTGTCAAAATGCTTATAACTCAATCACTATATAGCAAAAAAATCTTTTTTTTTTTACTGTAGATTGTTGATGTAATATTAATTCATTGTATAAAATGGTTTGCATCAAAAGCACCCTCCTATATTATTTACAACTTTTAAGAAAATAAAGTTGGTTAGTAACTTTTTCTTATGTTTTATTTTTTGTTATTTGATAACTTTTTAGCATTATCAATTAAGATTTCTGTGTAATAATAGAAAATGACATGTCTTAGGAGACTTTTGATGCAGTTAATTAATCATTATTCTGACAAAATTTATCAATATAGTTTCTTTTACTAAAAACGGCTATGTGGGTTAGATTGTCCAAAATGAGCTAGGATTAGTTGTCACATATCCGTGATGCTCTGCAAGACGTGACCCACGCGGTCCTATGAAAAATGAAATAAAAAATAATACATTAACAAGGAAGCATCAAGCGCGGCGTTGATTGCACATAGCATAGCTTTTTTATTCCTCTCTAACTTTTCCAACTAGACTGTTACGTCTGAATTCTGATAACAACAAAGTCTCTCGTTTAGAGGTTAAGTGAAGTTAATAGCGTTTTCGGCCCGATCGGGTTTGCACCAACCTGGGTTGGATTAATCTTTCCCATTGGTTGATGTCACACGCTCTACCAATAGGAGAGCGCAAAACGCCATTAATCCAACCCAGGTTGGTGCAAACCCGGTCGGGCCGAAAACGCTATAAGTGAGTTACAATTATGGTACGAAATCAAAAACGAAAGACGGATAGAGGTAAAACTCCACCTGATATTGTTTTAAGTGCTGTTAGAGCAGTAAAAATACATAATGTGTCCATCCGACAAGTCGCTTTAGAATTCAATATGAATTATCGGACCCTAAGTCGTTACTGCAAGAAGATTCCAGAAGAGGATTATTTACATGAAAACGTTGCTCCAACAATTCATGTGGGCTATGTTAAAACTAAACGGATTTTTACTGATTCTCAAGAACAACAATTAGTTGATTACATTTTATATCCTTCGGATATTTATTTTGGTCTCTCTCCTAAGGAAATCAGAGTTTTGGCTTATAATCTAGCTCAATGTAACTCAATTCAAATGCCACCGTCTTGGATTACAAATAAAATGGCAGGACAAGACTGGTTTACTACATTTGTAAAACGTTACAGTAAACTTTCAATTCGAAAACCAGAAGCAACAATTAAAGCAAGAGCGACCAGCTTCAATAAAACTAATATTGACCTCTTTTACACAAATTTGGAAAAGGTTTTATCACGTCATTATTTTAATCCTCAAGATATATGGAATATGGATGAAACAGGAGTCAGAACTGTCCAAATACCAGATAGAGTAGTTGCTCGGAAAGGTTACAAGCAAGTAGGGAGCATTGTTTCAGCTGAACGTGGCAGTTTAGTTACTCTAGCTTGTGCTGTATCTGCAATAGGAAATCAGATACCACCTTTTTTTGTATTTCCTCGTGTACATTATAAGGACTATTTTATTGCATTAGGTCCACCTGGATCAAGAGGTACTGCAAATAAATCGGGTTAGATGCAAGAAAAAGATTTTGAACAATTTTTGAGGCACTTTCACAGTTACACAAAATATACAAACGAGAAACCAATTCTATTATTGTTAGACAATCACAATTCACATCTCAGTATTGAAGGAATAAATTATGCAAAACAAAACGGAATTGTAATGTTATCCTTTCCACCGCATTGTTCGCATAAGTTACAACCATTGGATAGAACAGTATATGGACCATTAAAAAAATATATCAACTCTGCTTGTGATGCATGGATGTTAAACCATCTTGACCGCAACATGTCTATTTACAATATTCCTGAAGTTGTTGCTGTTGCTTATCCACTTGCTATGACACCAGCAAATATTCAAGCAGGCTTTAAATGCACCGGCATATTTCCTTTTAATAAAGATATTTTTACGGACTTGGATTTTGCTCCAAGTTACAGATAGGCTACTTCCTGAAGAAAATAGGTTAGTAGAAATTATATTAATTTAATAATATGTAATTAATACAATTAAATGTAATAATATAATTTCAGTAATAGCAGTGAACAGCAAGCCATAACAAAAAATGCGGCAGATAGGATGGAAATAAGTAATCTTAACAATTCTTCAAGAAATAATATTTGCCAACCATCTACTTCTGTATCAAACCAAGATTATGTCACTAAGAGGCCATTTCTTGAGGAAAATAGGTTAGTATAAAAAATTAATTTAATACCATGTTATTAGTATAATTAGTATAAAGTTAATGTAATAATACAATTTCAGCAATAGTAGTAAACAGCAAACTATAACGAGAAATGTAGCGGACAGAATGGAAATAAGCAATCCTTCAGATCATGCACTTTGCCAGCTGTCTACTTCTACATCAAACCAAAGTTTTGAACAATCAACTCCAGAAGATATTCGTCCTCTTCCTAAAGCTGGTCCACGGAAGAATCCTCAACATATGGCAAGAAAACGAAAGACAGCTATTCTTACCGATACACCAATAAAAGCAGAACTTGAACTAAAGAATAGGGAAATTAAAAAGAAGAAAGAATTAAAAGTGTGTGTGTGTGTAAAAAGGAAATTATTTAATAAAACAGATAACAAGATAAAGAATAATGATGATTCTGTTAAAAAATCTATGAAATCCAAACATACTAAAAACTATAGAAGGAATACTGATATTCAAATAGATGGTGTGAAAGAGGAAGAATGTTTCTGTTTAGTTTGCACAGAACCCTACTCAAATAGTTTACCTAATGAAAAATGGATTCAATGTATTTTATGTAAAGGATGGTCTCATAAAACATGTATCTCTAAAACATTACATTATGTGTGTCAAAACTGTGAAACGTAAGCATTGTAGATTATTAGAAGTTTTACAGTTTTTCTTTAAATATACATTAGGTAAGTATTATATTAAGTATAATCTATAAATATTGTGTTTTTAACAATATACATTAAGTATATTATTATCTAAGTATATTTTATATTAAAAAGAGTATAGTATCTATATACGGATTCATCGATTGGATCCCGTGTGCTTAAGAAATAATACCTTTTCGTTTAAATAATACAAATAATTTCAATATATATGTATATAGAGATTTCTTTTTGTTCAAAAATAATTATAAACTTTATTATTACTTTTGAAATATTATTTTAGATAATCTCTAAAAAGACTGCATATTTTATGTTCATAACATATAATTTTATTTTTAAAATAAAAGTATGTATTTTACAATATTTTAAAATATTACTTCTTGAAAAAAAAAATAATAATTAGGTATTATTGTAGAACTGTTTATTGGAATGACGACACTTTAGACGATCCGGCGTTAACCATTATGTATTTTGCTCAAAAGTACAAGGAATAATAATACAATGCTTCGCTTCACGTGTACGCAGGATCTCTCTCGATCACATACTTATTCTCTACTACTCGCTTATAGCGCCGCGGTGGCGCTCGCTTATCCTACGGTGGCGCTCGCTTATCGCGATTAGCCGCACTGTACTGAATACCAGAGAAGCGCTTCTACATTCGGCTATTCTGACCGCTGACCAACTCGGGCAGCAACTTATTGGTTGTCCACGGTTTAATATACTCTGCACATGTTGAAGTAATGAGAGGTCCTTCATGCGTCCCGACACGCTCTACGTTATAAGTATCATTTGCTTTAGCATCAGTTATCTTGTATGGACCGAGAAACTTAGGTTTCAACTTCAAACCTGGACCCTGTTGGGTACGCTTAATTGCTACCAAGTCGTTTACATAGTATTTAGTCGGTTCTTTTCTACGCAAGTTATACGTTCGGCGATTCTCTTTTTGAACTTCTAAAATTTGATTTTTTGCAGCATTCCGCAATTCATTTCGTTCATCCTGAAATTGATCACGTAATTCCTCTTCTATTAACTCTTTAAGACGAAAATCAACTTTATTCCGTAATTTCGTACCGAAAAGCAATTCGAATGGAGTAGTTCGGATACTGCGGTGAAAGGAGGAATTAATTATCTGTTGTAATCTACCGATATGCTTATACCACTTGTCTGGTGCATCTACTGTTAATTTACTCAAGACCGACAAAATTGTACGATTTAGCCTTTCTACCTGGCCATTGGCCCTGGGTAATCCGGTGGTTGTCGTTAAATGCTTTATATTTTCTGACTCACAGTATACTTTGAACTCGTTTGAAGTGAAAGCGGAGCCTTTATCACTTATGATTTGAACCGGGTTTCCAAAGTAGACCTTCTGTATCTCTAACTTACTAACTACTTCTTTGGTCGTCGTTGACTTAGTGGCGTATAGCCAAACAAACTTACTAAAACTATCGATGATCGCCAGAATATGGTTATAATTCTTGTTAGTCGAGTGTAAAGGACCCAAATGGTCAATATGATATGTGTGAAAAGGTGTATCACAATAGGATGAAGGAAACCTTCCTGTTTTCCACTCTTTCTATTCGTTAATATGCACGGAACACAATTAACGATACATCGTTCAATCTTCGATCTTAGATTTGGTATAAAATATTCTTGCTTAACTTGTTCTTCCGTAACTTTAACCGCGTAATGACCCTTCTGATGGATCATCTTTATAATTTCATTATGCATCGATTCGGGTACTACTATAAGGTCTAGACCGTTTTGCGATTTGTACAACATGTTTGACTTAACAAAATAATCTTCGTATGATTGGCTTTCTAATATTTTAAATATAGGTATGAGTCCACTGTCATTATACTGAGCCTTCTGTATTTTTAACGTAGTTTCGCCTGTGGATATTAACATAATAGGATATCGATTAAGTGCATCGACGTGCCTCATTTTAGTGCCCGCTCGGTGCTCAATCGTGTATTTAAAGTCCTTGAGCATCAAAGCCCATCGCGCTATTCTTAATGATAATTCTTTCTTTTCCATCGTTCGCTGAAAAGCAGCACAATCCGTCACTATTTTAAATTCAATACCTAGCAAGTAGACTCTAAATTTCTTTAACGCAGTGATAATTGCGAGAGCTTTTAATTCATAACTGGGATATCTACTTTCAGCGTCACTTGTTTTACGGCTTAGGTAGTGAATCGGATGAAGTCTTTGATCTTCAGGCGATCTTTGTAATAAAACGGCTCCATAACCGTGTTGGCTAGCATCCGTATGTAACTCTGTTTCATAAAGCGGATGATAAATCTTTAACACAGGTTTCTTAATAAGTGCGTCCTTTAACAAACAAAACGCGTTACTCTCTTCCCTGGTAAATCTGAATTTTTCGTCTTTGCGCAAAAGATCACTTAACGGCTTTGCTATAGTCGAATAATTAGCAATAAATTTACGAAAATAGCCAGTCAGGCCTAAAAAGCTCTGAACATCTTTTAGCGACTTTAGTTCTGGAAAAAGGGCAACTGCTTGTGACTTATCTGGAGACGGATGTAATGCACCGTTTTCTATAACATATCCTAAAAATACAACACGCTCTACCAAAAATTGACATTTCTTAATATTAATTTCGAGTCCGTATTCACTAGCCGTTTGCAATACTCTTTTTAGTCGTTTAATGTTTTCTTCAATATCTGGCGCGGCAATGATCAAATCGTCCAAATATGGAATAACAACCCCTTCTGCAATTTCTTTCGCGAACACGCAATTTATGAATCGTTGAAAAACTGACGGCGAATTACACAACCCGAAAGGAACTTTTAAAAATTGATACTGTCCACAGTGAGTCACGAATGATGTATACTTGCGGGAGTCATTTGTTACATCTACATGAAAAAACCCATTCCGCAAATCCAAAGTACTAAATATTCTTGCATCCTGCAATTTATCTAATTGATCTTCTATAAGAGGTAGCGGGTACCTATCTTTTACTATCACCCGATTTATCTTACGATAATCAACACAAACGCGTGATGACCCGTCCTTCTTTTTTACAATCACTATTGGGCTGGCGTATTCGGAAGAGCAAGGTTCTACTACGCCGTCCTTCACCCAATCACGCACTTGCTTCTCAACGATATCGCGCTCTATCGCAGGCAATCTCCGCGGTCGTTGATAGATCGGTTCCTCCGTCTTTAAAACAATATTCATTTCGACGTTCGTTGTTTTACATTTAGCGGGTCTATAATTTGTCACTATATGTTTAATCTCGCCTTTTATCTTCTCATTCACTTGCTCACCAATATCTAACGAGGGTTCATCTCCTACATTTATGTCAGCTAAAAAAACAAATTGTCTTTCTTTCGTAATTGTCACTTCACCCTTAGCGATAGTAACATTGGCTTGTAGCAACACGTCACGCCCGATAATCATGTCCAATGTCATAGCGGAATTCGGAACTACATATACTTTAACTGAAAATTCCTCGTCGTCTATCTTAATTATAGTCTGGAAACATCCTAACGATTTAACTTCGGCTTGACCGAATCCGACTAATGAAAGTTGAACGCTATTTAGAGTAGGTTCCTTTAACTCATGATAAATTCTTTCGCAGATAAATGTTACGCGACTACCCGTATCTAGACAAGCACGGACTTTTAAGTCACCGACTATTACCTGTTTACATATATCATTATTCGGCGCAACAGAAATACTATTTACTGACGCCTTGCTTCTGTCGTTATTTACTTTCTTACTTTCTGCATTCGCAACACATTCAAAGGACCTGTGTCCGAATTGGTTACACTTAAAACATTTTGGCCCTAACGTTTTCGACTTACAGTCTTTAGATGCATGTCCGACATCACCACAGTTATAGCACCGTACCGTCTTAGTTTGGACCTCTGACTTCTTTGATTGTTCCTGCATCGTCTTCTTTGCCGCTGTCACCTTTCCCCGGATACTCTTAGGAGCTTGCGTCTGGTTCGCCTCCCATATCTCCTCGTATGCCCGTAAGCGCTCTTTGAAGTCACGCAATTTTTTGGTCCCATAAAGAATCGCTTTGTTTCGTTCGTCGTCCTGAATACCATAGATGACATATCGTATCAATGCCTCGTCTTCGATTGTTCCCCTGGCCGCTAATTCTTTCATTACTAGGTAATATTCTTGCAGCTTCTCGCCTTTCTTCATCGTCCTCTCAGACAGCATTCGATGCAACAAAGCACTGTCTATTTTAGTGGAAAATTCTTCTTTCAGCATAGCCTTCAAGGTTTTCCAGTTCTTCACGACACCTTCGCTCTGAATATAAAGTTTCGCAAGTCCTGTCAAAGATCGTTTAGTAAATATCAGCTGCTGCATTTCAGTCCATCCAAAAAGCGTTGTGGTGTCCTCAAAATCTGCTATCCATCGTTCAACCGGATAGGCGTCACTACCATCAAAATTCTTAATAGAGCCTTCCACGTCTCGAAATGTCAGCGCAAAATCTCTACGCCTCGCTGTTTCCCTCTCTTGCTGTATCACTGGTAACTCGTTACATCTTGCATGGAATCCAGCATTTCCTACTTCGTTCACCCCACCAGTGTTTTCGTTACCCATACCGTTCGCGGGTACGTAATCACTTTTACTACTCGCGCCTTCATCGTCGTCGCCATCGTCGTCGGAATCATCATCATTTTGACAAAGTATATGAAAATCCATCAAGCTCTTGCAAATTCGCTTGGCAATATCTTCTTTCGGTCCTCCGTAATCCAAACAAAGAATGTTACAGATCGCTATCAGATCACGCTCCGTAAAAGTCTCCTGGATAAGTGCAACTTTACCGTGATAGTCGCTCCCTCCATCTTGAAGTGTAAATCCGCTGAAACTTCTCAATCGGTTACGGTTTTTCCGATCGCCTGCTTCGCCAAACACCAATTTATGGAACGCCTGAATCACTTTCGCGGGAGCTGTCGCGATATTTTTCCTGATTCTTTCATTTTCTCCTAAGCACTCCATTGTATTCGGCACTCAAAGAACTGTTCTCGTATCGTAACTTCACTTCTCACTTACACGTCGTGCTTCTCCGTCATGTATATGCGCTGTAGCTTTTGCGCATACACTGTCCCACGTCTTTCGCGCCTTCAATATGGCGTCCGATGCTTCTCGAACCTTCTAGATCCTTCTTTACGTCTTTTCGCGCCTTCCGCTTCCTTCGTCGTCTTTCTTTCTGCGTCCTTCGTCTTTCGTCTTCCTTTTTTATCTCGTCTTTCGTCCTTTGTCTTTCGTCTTTCTTCTTTCGTCTCGTCTTTCATCTTTCGTCCTTCGTCTTTCGTCTTTCTTCTTTCGTCTCGTCTTTCGTCTTTCGTCTTTCGTCTTCTGGATCAACGTCTTCGATCACAGCTATCGTTGTCCTGCGTAGCACACGCCGGTGCCGATGTCGTCGCACACAGTTCCCAATTCTTCAGACACTTTCGACTAATTCATCTGGCACTATCCCGGCTGAGCCCCCAAAATGTAGAACTGTTTATTGGAATGACGACACTTTAGACGATCCGGCATTAATCATTATGTATTTTGCTCAAAAGTACAAAGAATAATAATACAATGCTTCGCTTCACGTGTACGCAGGATCTCTCTCGATCACATATTTATTCTCTACTACTCGCTTATAGCGCCGCGGGCGCTCGCTTATCCTACGGTGGCGCTCGCTTATCGCGATTAGCCGCACATGGTACTGAATACCAGAGAAGCGCTCCTACATTATTATTTGTTCAAGTATAAAACTCTCTCTCTCTCTCTCTCTCTAATGTTAAAATAAAACATTTTGTATATTTTATCCATATCAATATACCTATTATAAAACATGTGACAACCAATCCCGGACCGTGTGACAATCAACCCCGAGTATGGGGTAAAATGTCACATTTGCACAGCTTTACTTAAAATTGAATAATTTATTTGTACGATGACATGTGTCAAAATAATATTTTTTTTTTAGTACCCAAAGGATGTAAGTATATTATAATGTACATAATATTTCAAAATCTTGCATACACTGTTTTTTAAAAATCATTAAACAAAAACTGTGACCGCCCCGGTCTCCCCTATCTTTACCTTCGATATTGGACAATTTCTTAGGGTTTACAACTTGCTACATCATATTACTTTTACTGTAAACGATCCTTTAAAGATAAAGAATCAGTAGGTATTAACAATTAATAAGCAAAATTAAGTTATTGTTTCCTGAATGCAACCAATTTTCTACGCAATCAGTAGCGCCAATAGCGCAACTATTCAAATTCTAATCAATCGCATTAAATGGATAAATAAATTAAAAATATGTAAAATAACTGTAAAATATCTCAAATTAATTACTAACTCAAAAAAAAATGTAACTAAATTAAGTTAGAGTTACAGCCTGAAAAACGGAACAAAGTTAAGTTAAATTTACTGAAAAAAAGTAACTCTAACTGTAACTTAGTTACAAGTACTTAACTAGTTACTTCCCAACTCTGGTTGTATAAATAGATTTTATAAATAATTAATAATATTAGGATTTTATCATTGATATTTGTTTCAAGAAATGTAAACCAAACAAGTTTGTTCTTAAAATCTTGAAGATTTCTTTTACATTTATTTAATACATATCTTTATATTTTAATATACATATATGTGTAATATTAATATTATATAATATGTTAATTGGATGTTGATTCTTGCAAAGAATATAATATAGTTAGGTATGTTCCAAGGAACAAAAATATCAATGCTGAATATTTACAAAAGTACAAAAGTTTACAAAACATCGACTATTACTATACAACAAACTCTTCTATAATCATACTTTTTATATTATTTTATCTCTACAATCGGAAACTAACCTTAACGGCATAATTAGTTAGCATAACATAGTTTTCTAACTATAGCATTTATCATATTCGACTCGTATATTGTTTCATTAAATTAGATAAACAGACTTTTAGTTTTTCGGAAACAGTTAACTGACAATTTCTGCTTGTCTAGGCCTTTTAAATGTCTATTATTATTGGCAGTATTATTTTATCGATTGAAAATCATTCTTTTTGACCAATATCATTTATCGATGTATTTGAATATTCTATGAGATTTACATATTATACGAGATATTCATAAAATTCTTATCACATTTACTCAAGGCAAAATTATTTGATATATAACACGTAATCAGGGATTTAATCACAATTGCTATTAACTTCTACAAGTTATATAATATATATATATATATATATTGTATATATACAGAGTGAGTCACCTAAGGCCGGCCATCCGAATAACACTCACAATTTTGGAGATAGGAAAAAATATCTCAGATGAAAGTGGAACGGTTCCAACGAAGACGTGTTTTGGTCATGTTGTCCTTCTTCTAGTTGGAGGCGTTAAAAAGATATGAAGGTCATCTCCACTTTTTTAAATGAAATTGTATAATTTTTTTTACGTAATGTGATTCTTCTAATGATTCTGCATTTTAAAATATTAGGATAGAGATATCAAAAAACCAATAACTTACGAGATATCTTATATTTTATTCTGCAAAAAAATATGTATGCAAAATGGATAATTTTTTAAATAAGCAAATATGTTTTTTTTCTACCAATTAATTCATCTCATTATTCTGTTCATAAATGTATTACAATTATAAAAAAATTAATAGTTTACTTATTTAACATTTTATGTCAATATGTGTCACAATAAAGTATAAAATATTTCGTAAACTATTGGTTTTTTTTAATATCTCTACCCTAATACTTTTAAAGATCATAATATTGTAATTCTCGTAATAAACTATAAA
>NW_017299820.1:274855-281193 GCF_001594075.2 Trachymyrmex cornetzi | reverse complement strand
ATATACAGAGTGAGTCACCTAAGGCCGGCCATCCGAATAACACTCACAATTTTGGAGATAGGAAAAAATATCTCAGATGAAAGTGGAACGGTTCCAACGAAGACGTGTTTTGGTCATGTTGTCCTTCTTCTAGTTGGAGGCGTTAAAAAGATATGAAGGTCATCTCCACTTTTTTAAATGAAATTGTATAATTTTTTTTACGTAATGTGATTCTTCTAATGATTCTGCATTTTAAAATATTAGGATAGAGATATCAAAAAACCAATAACTTACGAGATATCTTATATTTTATTCTGCAAAAAAATATGTATGCAAAATGGATAATTTTTTAAATAAGCAAATATGTTTTTTTTCTACCAATTAATTCATCTCATTATTCTGTTCATAAATGTATTACAATTATAAAAAAATTAATAGTTTACTTATTTAACATTTTATGTCAATATGTGTCACAATAAAGTATAAAATATTTCGTAAACTATTGGTTTTTTTTAATATCTCTACCCTAATACTTTTAAAGATCATAATATTGTAATTCTCGTAATAAACTATAAAATAACTAAAAACAAACGGGCAACTGGGAATTGGCACAGTGATCGGTGTGTAATTTGCTTTAAAAAAGCTCTTTATCTTACATTAATAAAAAGAACTTTTAAAATGTCAAAAAATATAAAAAAGTGACTGAAGTCTCTTAACATCTAATTGATTTTAATTATTACGGACAATGGTATGAAACAATGCACCGATCACTGTGCCAATTCCCAGTTACCCGTTTGTTCTTGGTTAGTTATTTTATAATCTAATACTTTTATATGTAGAATAATTACCTATATTAATAGAAACCATATTACATAAAAAAAATTATACAATTCCATTAAAAAAAAGTGAATGTAACCTTCATATCTTTTTCACGCCTCCATCTAGAGGAAATACAACATGACCAAAACATATCTCCCATGGAATCGTTCCACTTTCATCTGAAACATTTTTTCCTATGTATAAGAATATTCAACCCTATGACGGTCAAAGCTAGATCTTTTTTGCCTAAACAATTCCCAGTGAAATATCTATATCCTATATATGTACATGCATACACGGAGAGAATTTTTCGTTATTTTTTACCGCAAAATTCATTACAAATTTCATGCAATTAAACTGCTGCAATAATATCACAAGTTAAATTAAATTGACAATGTGCTGAAAAAAACCTTAAATAAATTTATTGCGAAAAATATTACCACGGCCGGGACTTGAACCCGGACTTGTTGGTATGAATAAAATCTTATTATTAGTTATACACACACGCTGCCTGCAATAAGCGTTATTGTTCTTACATATACTGTTTATTGCGAGGAATATTACTAAGGCCTTACTGGTCTAATGGCTTAGGACGCTCGTACGGATTACAAGAGGTTCGGGTTCAAGTCCCGGCCGAGGTAATATTTTTCGCAATAAATTTATTTAAGGTTTTTTTTCAGCAAATTGTCAATTTAATTTAACTTGTGATATTATTGCAGTAGTTTAATTGCGTTAGATAGAGTCCGAAAAATTTCGGCACGCAGTTTGAATAACTACAAAAATATGATATATATATGCATGTACATATAACATATAGGATATAGATAATTCACTGGGAATTGTTTAGGCAAAAAAGATCTAGCTTTGACCGTCATAGGCTTGAATATTCTTATACTTAGTGTTTAATTCTTGTCGGTCCGAATAAAATCTTATTATTTTTTTCTATCTCTAAAATTGTGAGTGTTATTTGGGTAGCTAGCTTTATAGGTGATTCATCCTGTATACAGGGTGTCCCGACCTTTTCTGCCAATTACTTTTGTGTAGATAGAGCGGACTAAACTGAGTCGAAAAGTCCTCTACTATTTTGCAATTTTCGCAATAGTTAACTAGATATTAATTACTAAAAATTGCAAAATATTGGTGTTAAATAATTTTTTACTCGAATATTGTCAATTTTACAGAAAAACTGCAAAAGACAAAAATTATTTATTTTCTTCTCATAAAGTTCTTAGAATTTTTTCAGAATTTTTTAATACCGTATTTTCTCATGTTGATAAAAATAAGAAAATGCAGTACTAAAAAGTTGATAAAAAATTCTCAAAACTTTATGAGAAGAAAATAAATAATTTTTGTCTTTTGCAGTTTTTCTGTAAAATTGACAATATTCGAGTAAAAAATTATTCAAAACCAATATTTTGTAATTTTTAGTAATTAATATCTTGTTAACTATTGCGAAAATTGTAAAATGGTAGAGGACTTTTCAACTCAGTTTAGTCCGCTCTATCTACACAAAAGTGATTGGTAAAAAGGTCGGACACCCTATATATGTATGGTATGAATCTTTTAGTATATGTTGTATAGATGATTTATGTTATATTACTTTGATTTTGACATAACAGAGTTACGTTTAATACAACATAATCTTACAAGTGCCTTATTTTGTTTAGTTAAAATCCGATTAATGGATATTGTTGTCATCAAGGCTTTGCAAAGTTAATTGTGCTTAATTGCAGTGAGTATTAATTAATAAAATATATATACAATGTAATTTTTTATACAAAAGAATTTCGTCGTATATGAATAATTTATTATAAATTCATACAATAATGTCTATTATTTTTTATTAATCAAAAATGCTTTAAGCGTATAAGAGTTGAATTTATACATGTGCTCAAGAATACAATCATTTGAAATAATATGAGTTTAAGTTTGTATTTATCTAAAAATATTTTATTTATAAGTCGAAAATTGCTCCATTAATTTGTATTGACTTTTGATTAAAACATGTTGGAAATTTGAAAGGTATGCTTTTACTCTTACAGAAATCTAATACTGACCAATAATGATCGGAAGACAGTAATTAATTATTTATTTTAAGTATTAAGCACTATTGTTATTCTTAGTATTGTCGCTCTTAGTACTTTAAATAAGTAATTAATTTATACTGTCTTTTAGTAATAAATTAGCCAGTATAATATTATCGACAAGGTTACCGAGAAAAGATAATTTATTTTTAAATAAAATAATAGCAAGACAAATTGCACATACATAGTATGTATTATTCAATCATGTGGCTATTATTAATCACATTTTATTTTTTTTAAACTTATTATTTCATATTATTTTATAAAATGCACAAAAAAATTTTGACAATCTTTTGAGAAACTTTCTTGTATGTCATGTTTAGTTTAATTGATAGTTTCGTAAATATTCTTGATCGTTATAGAGATTGAGCAAAATATATTATAAATTTTACAGGAAATATGATGTATTTTGCTACATTTTCTCCTTTGCTTGATCATTAAAATTTTCCTAAATTAAATTTTGTTATACAATTTAAAAATACATATATTAGATTATTTATAATAAATCATCATATTTTATTAGTTATTTATATTAAATCATGACATAGTAAATTTAGTACCAGATTAATATTAATATAATTTAATACATTCACAGAATTGTATTATATTTGATTTACTGTAGAAATTTATTGCAAAAATGATATTAATTTTACATCCGATTAAAATGATATTAATATTACATCCTTTTTCTATCAAAGCAGTCTTTCTTATACAAAATTTCTTTGAATATAGGTATATGAAAATAAAAATTTTTTTCTAGTTTGCTGTAAAATGCTCATAGATAATATATTTATATAATAAAAAGTTTTGCAAAAAATGTAATATAGTATTAATGGTATATTAATAATACAGATCACTGTCAGAAAATCTAACAACAGAACTATGAATTTTTATAGAAAATTGTTATAAAAAGTATTCCATTTGATAAATATAAATGTACCAAATTTTATATTCTATAAAGTTTCTCTCTCTCTCTCTCTCTCTCTCTCTCTCTCTCTCTCTCTATATATATATATATACGGATGTTTGAGACCAACCGAACACCCCTTTTATCTCCGTGACGGAGCATTTTAGAAAAAAAACGTTTCAGACAAAAGTTGTATGGTTTCGAGGTGTACATAAGATGGAGTCATTGACCATGAATAGTTGTTTGAAAGCCATATAAAAATCATTGATTTTTCCAAATGGTATACCTTATTTTTCATTACATATTCTTGTAGCTTATCTCAACAGCTTTCCAAAACACTAATAATCCTTTTGTTAAAACTTAACAACAATGTTAATTGAATAGTCTCATTATACTGTGCATAAAAGTATTAAAATTACGGAAAACTGAATGTTTTACAAGATATTTCATATCGCTTCTGTATAGATAGAGCCGACTAAACTGAATCGAAAGGTCCTCTACCATTTTGCAATTTTCGCAATGATTAACGAGATATTAATTATTAAAAATCACTGAATATTGGTTATCAGTAATTTTTTACTCAAATACTATCAACTTTACAGAAAAACAGCAAAAGACAAAAATTGTTTACACTCTTTAAACAAACGATTTCCGAACAAATCAAATTTGAACAATAAAGGAGCATAAAAACCAACGCAGGGTGACCTTGCAATAAATATATTAATTTACTTTACATATATCTTGATAAACGTTTCGACCATATATCTGGTCACCCTCAGTATCACAAATCAAACATATTAACCGCTACTTACAAAACTATCGTCTCTCTCTACAAAATATTTATAAAAACATAAATGTCCGTCAAGAAAATATTCTTCTTTCTCTTTGTCTCTCATAATAATACAACGTCGTTGAAATTATAGTTACGTAAATTGAAATTCCACCAGCATCTCAGATCCTCACAGGATTCCTAAATTCTGTGAGTCCAACAGAAACACCAATGGATAAATCGTACCGTATCACATATTAAAATCACTGACAAGCTCTCAAAAATATACGTATCGTCAGAAACACAAATGAATGATATTTTTTCTGTTCGACTCATAGAATTTGGAAATTCTGTGAGGGTCTGAGATGCTGGTGAAATTTCAAATTAAGTAACTATAATTTCAACGACGTTGTATTATTATGAGACAAAGAAAAAGAAGAATCTTTTCGCGATAGACATTTATGTTACAAACATTTTGTAGATGACAATTTTGTAAGTATAGCGGTTAATGTGTTTGATTTGTGATACTGAGGATGACCAGATATATGGTCGAAACGTTTATCAAGATATATGTAAAGTAAATTAATATATTTATTACAAGGTCACCCTGCGTTGGCTTTTATGCTCCTTTATTGTTCAAGTTTGAAAAATTGTTTATTTTCTTCTCATAGAGCTCTGAGAATTTTTTCAGAATTTTTTAATACTGTATTTTCTTATGTTAGTAAAAATAAGAAAAAGCAGTATTAAAAAGTTGATAAAAAATTCTGAAAAAATTCTTAGAGTTCTATGAGAAGAAAATTAATGATTTTTGTCTCTTGCAGTTTTTCTGTAAAGTTGATAGTATTTGAGTAAAAAGTAATTTTAAATCAATATTCGGCAATTTTTAGTAATTAATATTTTGTTCACTATTGCAAAATGGTAGAGGATTTTCCGACACAATTTAATTCGTTCTATCTACACAAAAGCGGTTGGCAAAAACTTAGGGGACACCCTATATATATATATATACACACACTGCTCAAAAAAATTATGGCATAGAAAAATTGTGGGCAAAAATTGGCCAATTATGGCTAACAATAACTTTGTGAAAAATTATCGTAGGATAACGTTTTTTTTTTTAAATTAAAGCTTGAAATCTCTTTTTTAAGATGCTGTGGTCAGATTTTAAGTTTCATGCACCCCTGCCATTGTAACTCTCAATAATATGAGGGTGTGTTTGTCATATTGAAAATTGCAAAGTATAACGCAATGCACACTTTGTAAAATTTGTTTAAGGAATGCTGTATGCAGCGACATAAAGTTCAAACTTTCCTCTTTAATTAAAAAAAAAACCGAGTCGCTGCGATTTTTTTTCGCAAAGTTACAGCACCTAAAAGTTACCCTTGTATTTTTTACATGTATCGATATTATCATTACCTGATATGCACCACGACGAGATTGCTGTCGGATTTTGCACAGCGTGTGCGTAAATTTCAGTACGTTCTTCGGATGGTATATACAACACAAATATGAGTAGAAAGTGTTTTCAAACCGTACTATTGCACACAAATATTGTGAATGATGGTCACGGACATTTGCGACATTCGATACAGTATAAAATTTAAACTACTCCTACGATATAGCGCGCGAGATTAGCGCTCTGGGTGCAAAGACTAGCGCTCTGAGTGCAAAGACTGCTATTGCTAGATTCACACTGCATCCGATGTGCGTCGTACAACGCTTTGCAACCAATCAGAAAACAGGATTCCGATGGATTTTGCTTCGTATCATCGGAATCCTG
>NW_017299820.1:274257-274823 GCF_001594075.2 Trachymyrmex cornetzi | reverse complement strand
ATGCAGTATAAATCCAGCATATGAGTCGTCGAATAGGAAGAAGTTTTTTCTTTATGCAGGATAACACATGGCCGCATACCGCAGCCACTATTCGCGAGTTTTTGGCAAAAAGTTCAATTAGACTTTTTTCATATCCTGCAATGAGTTCTGATTTGAACCCCATAGAACACATATGGGACATAATGGGTCGTAGATTACGAAATTTGGCAAGACAACCTGTCAGTCTCGAAGACTTATCGCAAACCCTAATTCAAATCTGGAATAGAATTCCGCAGGAAGAAATTAGGGCTTGCATTAATATGAGGAATCGACTACAAGAAGTAATCGAGCAACGCGGAGGCAACACGCGTTACTGAAATTTACGCACACACACGCTGTGCAAAATCCGACAGCAATCTCGTCGTGGTGCATATCAGGTATAGTCCAGTCGTCAGAGATCTGACATCTAAAAATGATCCAACCTGGCTGAAATTTTGTGTGAATGTACATTAGTAGTCTCCAAAAAAGATGTAAAAAAGTTTACCACTCGTACCCCCGGGCTTCTTCAGAAATTGCCCCCTAAAGGG
>NW_017299820.1:272146-273732 GCF_001594075.2 Trachymyrmex cornetzi | reverse complement strand
GGGGCGATCAGATGTTAAATCATCTAGTAACAAATAAGCTCCTTTTTATATTCGCCAGTTTTTACAGAAATCGCCCCACTTCTATTCCTTTTTCACTCTATGAAAGGTTGCTCATTTCTGAGAAAACGGTTCACTTTACAAGCAAAGTGGTAAGGGATTTTTTTGTTCAAAATTGTGTCAGCTACATTTTTTGTTTGAAACTTTTTTTTTCCATGCACAGATTTCTGGGAAATCGATGTTTTCCGTTTTTTACCCCCTTTAGGGGGCAATTTCTGACGAAGCCCGGGGGTACAAGTGGTAAACTTTTTTGCATCTTTTTTGGAGACTACTAGTGGACATTCATACCAAATTTCAGCCAGGTCGGATCATTTTTAGAGGTTCAGTGGTATTTTTGCCTCTGACGACTGGACTAGTAATGATGATGTCGATACATGTAAAAAATACAAGGGTAACTTTAAGATAAGGTGCTGTAACTTTGCGAAAAAAAATCGCAGCGACTCGTTTTTTTTGTTAAATTAAAGAGGAAAATTTGAACTTTATGTCGCTGCATACGTCATTCCCTAAAAAAATTTTACAAAGTCCGTGCATTCCGTTAAACTTTTCAATTTTCAATATGACAAACACACCCTCATATTTTTGAGAGTTACAATAGCAGAGGTGCATGAAACTTAAAATCTGACCATAGCGTCTTAAAGAAGAGATTTCAAGCTTGAATTTAAAAAAAAAAACATTACCCTACGATAATTTTTCGCAAAGTTATTGTTAGCTTCTATGCCATAATTTTTTTGAACAGTGTATATATATATATCTATATATATTACACACACACACGCACGCACGCACGCACGCACACATACCCAAATTATATAATTATTATGTGTAATATTTAAATTCTTTGTTCCTACTTGTATGTAATATAATAAAAGTGTGTATAAAAAGCTTATCTTTATTTTTTCTTTAGTTTCCTGTTATGATATCATCTCATATTAGGAACCCTTTTTTTGAATGATCAAAATCGGCACTGTTGATAAAAAATTTCGCATGAAACAAAGTACAGCTATATTATCGACTGCTAACTTTTGGCGACAAAACTTAAATATATTTCCCATAAATTTGACATGAAGGTAGAAATTCAGGTTACAAATAAAATAAATTACAAGCCTTTAAAAAAAGGTACCTCATAATAGGCAACTTTACCATATATGTACATATACATAAATATAAACCGTTTAAAGACAATAAATGTCTACGTAATTTTTTTCAAGTTGAGTTGAAAAGAGCATTTCGTCTTACATATGTCTAAATATGTATAGAAATGCACTATTAAATTAATATGACTTTTGTATGTAATGTCACACGCGTGTGTCTGCACTGAGAGAAAAGATATAGTATTGATAACAAAAAAAGAGAATTATTCATAAATGGCCGATTATTATTGGATTACTTTGTCAAAATTACAAAATACAATATTTTTTTGTAAGATAAACATAATTTTTTTATTTAACAGTACAAATTTATTTGGTTACTCACGTTTTGTAAATACCAGTGTAAAATTTGGTTGCCATTACAAAATAAGTATTCTTTTA
>NW_017299820.1:253645-271843 GCF_001594075.2 Trachymyrmex cornetzi | reverse complement strand
GATAACAAAATGTTCTATTTCTAATTACAAAAGATCTATAAACATCATACAAAACAGTTTTGTACCATTAAATGATCAGTTTAGTTAATAAATTCAACAAATTAATATTGTCATGGTAACCAACAGTTTGATTGATCATATATCAAGAAATAGTTTTTGTGTCAGTAACAAAACTTTGGTTATTGGTACAAAACGTTTCTCTCAATGTGTAGAGCGCTTCAAATAATTTTATGGAATAAATATTTAAACAAGGACTCTCTTTAAAATAATAAAAATAAAATTAATATGGGCTAATAAGAGACAGCGCGAGAGGACGTGCGCAAGAAAATGTTAACAAATAAATTTGTTACTCCATTTGATGTGTTTGATGTCTTCTTTACTTAAAATCATTAAACGTTTCGATTCTCTTTGGAATTTTCATCAGCAATATTCTTAATCCATATTAGATTTCGCGAACGGTCAAGGTAGAGTCACTCATAGGTTGTCAAAACTGTAGTCAAAACTGTAATCTGTTTAAATTCATACACCTGAGATATTTGAAATCAAAAAAGTAACGAGTAACTTACCCACACGGTCTCCAAATCTCATCATGAAACTTTGGATGATATTAATATTCACAAATAATCGCTTTTTAATACATTTTATGTAGATATGATTGAATTCCGTTTAAGCCATACGGAGTGCCAAATAAGTCTAACGAACGTGTAAATTGACAAAGGTCAGATCGACGGAAAAAAATAAGTCACAATAAATATATAATACAAAGACAGAACATTCGTATTAAGTTGCTGATTTTAACATATATAACGTATGTGACACATTTAACACATGTAATGTCATGTCATAGATATAATAAATATAAGAACAGAAAATTATTGTAATAGCTTGAAATATAATTTAATACAAGAGTTAAAGCGTCAAAAAGAGTCTGGAATAACCAGTCAAAATTTAACGCGTCATATTAACATTATGCGTAAAATTATGTAGTAATTTATATATAGATGGATATAATTTGATTCAATTGAATAAATCCATGGATATGAAGATGCCTTATTTCCTAGTCAAACTTCTTGGTAGTTCGTGTGTAAATGAATTTATTCGACAAATTTCGTTATCATACGTTTCGATTCTCGCTTTGGATCCTTATCAATGTATAGAAATCAACAACATACCATAGTTCTTCCCGGAACGCTAATTACAAACATACTAGAATTATTACATGTTAAAAAAGATATTTACCATAATAAAATTCAATATTCCAACAATCTCATACATATTACAAGTGATAGTAATTTAATAACTTACATGATAATGTTGAAATTGGAAAGTACGAAATTATCGTGTGAAATGACAGAACACATCTAAACGCAAATGATATTTCTGTCAGTTCTCTGCCAAAACAAAGTAAAGAAAAGTTAAAGAGAGAGAAACTCATCAGTCGATAAATAAACTTTCATAGTTCTTAGGTAACAAATCTGTGTCCGTTTGCATGTTCAAACTATTTTTCTGTTTATGAATATGAATCATTTCCGAGATAAGTCTTTTGTCTGGCATGTTTTCCTCATCAAGTATTTTAACATTACTCCAATCAAACTCATGAAAGTATTCTAATCGGTGTTCAGTAATTACTGAACGTTGTTGAGTGTTCCAATTGATGAGATTCTTATGTTCACCTATTCGCGTTTTCAATGTCCTGCTCGTTTGTCCAACGTATGTCGCATCACAATCCTTACAAAATATTTTATATATTACATTTGTGTGCAACATTGTTTGTAGTTTGTCCTTTTGTACCTTAATATTACTATTTAACTTATTAATACCTTGAAATGCTATTCTGATTGTATTATAGTTTTTTAAATAATTCTTGATTTTATTAGATATGTTAGTCACAAACGGTATTGCAAAATAATATTGTTTTTTATCCATGTTATTATCATTGATTTTATTAGTTAATTCTTTGTTCAATAAACTGAATTTTTTGTGCAACCTTTTTCTTATAGTGTTAAAAATCAGAACCATTGGGTAACTATTTTGTAATAATATTGTTATAATCATCTCAAAATTTTTTTGATGGAATATGGGATGAGATAGATGTAAAACTTTGTCAGTTAGACTGATAATTACTCTTTTTTTATGTACCAATGAATGTTGTGAAGTAATTCAAATATCATCCTGATGATGTTGGTTTTTCATACCTATTAAACATAATGCTATCATCACGTTTTATCAATGTTACAACCAAAAAATTCAGCTTATCAACGCCCTCCTCCAATGTAAACTTGAGTCTAGGATGATAATTATTAAACGTATTACAGAGTTCATCAATGTATGATTTATTAATTATTAGCGCCACATTATCAACGTAACGTACATACAAAGTGGGATGCGAAGTCAACTTGTTTAAACAATTATGTTCTAAGTCCTGTAAAACTATGTCAGCTATAATTGGTGATAAGGAAGAATCCATCGACACACCAAAAGTTTGTTTGTAGTGTCTGCCATTAAAAGTAAAATATGTAGAATCAAGCACTAATTGTATGGCATTTATGAACTCTGTTTTAGTTAAACACGTATTCTTCTGAATTTTATGCCATCTATTATCTATTCTCTCCAATACTAAATCAATTGGAATGTTCGTGAAAAGAGACATTATATCTAAAGAATACAATGACTCATCTTCATTAATTTTCAATGTCTTTAAGTTATTGGTGAGTTGGAAACTGTTAAGCACCCCACTGTTAATTCTTCGAATGTTATGTTCAATATTCTTAATAAAATTGATCATTGTTGATTGTACATTATTAATCGGTAAACAGAAAAGTTATCCCCAAGCTGCAAAAATGCTTGCACATAATTCGGTATAGAAGTCTTTCTGAAATTAACACACCATTTATTATTCACTTCCCTTATATGTATTTAATATTCTGCGAATCAGATGGATTAATATTAGGGTAAACTCGGGTATGATGGCCATAGTTTTTTAAAATGTAAAAAACATATATTTATTCTTCTTACTTTTTAACAATATTTGGGATATTACTTTCACTGAAGCTTAAAGTAACAAATACTATCGAAATTAAAGAGAAAATTCTTAACAGAACTTCAATTTTATCAAAATATTATAAAGTATGCATTGGCCATCTTATCTGATTTTTAGGGAAAAGATGACCATGTGATATTAAGAAAGACAGCCATAGTATTTATAAATAAATAGTGGAAATAAAAGTATTAATTATAGGTCACATTACGATTTACATACCTTTATTGTATATGTAATGTTGATTATGGCAGCTTAACTATAATTTATTAGACATTATAACAGTTTTTAACAGACACGTGCAAAACTTTGCAGATAGTCGAATGAAAAAATATTAGATAATATTTATAATATTGTTATTTTGAACAGTGTACTCATATAAAATACTGTAAATATTGATTATCTTTAAGAATGACTATAAAAATGCACTATTTATCAATTGTTGGAGAAATTATGGCCTATGGCTATCTTTTCCATATGGCCATAATACCCTAATTTACCCTAATGTTAATTACGTCATTACGAAAGTTGTGTGTTAGTTTATAAAAAGTATATTTGTCTATAATCGTAGTATCATTCATTTCCGTCACATTATTTCGATCAGACCAGATTAACATTGATTTCATTACTAATAGAATTTTTAAAGAGGTGTAAAGTGGTAAGAACTTTTCCACAACATTTAAACAAGAACTCTCTATTTAGACTTCGTTTCAATTTATAATAATTATTATATTTATAATAATTATTATAAATTGAAATCGGATAACAAAATCAAGAAGTGCTTTAAAATGATTATTAACCTAGAAATTAAGGATGCATATGAATATCGGAAGCGTTTAAGAAATCGTATTGTCAAACCCAACAAAATCATTATGAACAATCTACCCCAATCAGCAAAAAAATGTTTTAAAAATGTAATAATGGGATAGATCCTTTTTTATTCATTAAAAAAATTCTTTTTACATTTAAAAAACATTTTAAAAACATTTTTTTAACATTTAAAATCCGTTTATTTTACATTTAAAAATGTTTATTTTATATTAAAAAAATGTATTTTTAATACACTTCATAACTTTTTTGATATTATATGAATGATTTTTTGATATTATATGAATGATTTCTAAAAATGATTTTTTGACATTAAGTACATGTTTTTTTCGTGACATTGGTAATTACCAATTGATATAGCACTATGTCACCAAAAAACATGTGTTTAATGTAAAAAAATCATTTTAAGAAATCATTCATATAATATTAATAATTCATATTATGAAGTAATGTTATGAAGTATGTTATGAATTATCTCAAAATTTAAACTTGTGTGCTTTGCGGATCACAAGTCGAAGATATATACATTCCGCTGTATTTTATATTAAAGTTGTTTAAAAACTTGCACGCTTATGAAAGGTTACGTTAAGTGGATCCTAGTCCAATATTTGTATTTACTTTTTGCAATCGAGTGGGACCTCAAAAGATTGCTTGTGTCTTAAAGAATTTAAAAAAAGGTTTCATTATTTTTACACTCGCTTTTTACCCAAAATTCACAAAAAAATTTGAAAATTATGACGATTATTCAAGTCGAACCTTCCACCGTACTTTCGAAACCGATCGAGTATAAAATCTGAAAAAGAAATGTTAATCGGAGATACTTAATCAATTTTTGTATTATGTGTAACGTTAATCATTTTTTTCGTATATAAACGAACATATATTTTTATTTTCATTTATAGAAATTAAACATGTAATACGTAAATATGAATATATAATAAACTTGAAAATATAATAAACTTGAAAATATAATAAACTTGAAAAAAAATTGTTGTGGATTTATTACGTATCGGCGTCTTGTTACTATTCGTGTACGACATATATGAGAAAAGTGTGTACTAGTGATAAATGTAAAATAAATGTGAATTAAATCTAAAATAAATATTAAAGGAACGTGAAAAAAATATTTGTTACATATATGTTACAAATGACTAATAAATGTGAAATAAATGTAAAATAAATCTAAAATTAATATTTTAGAAACGTTTAGTTGACACATGAATTTTAAATGTAAATTAAATATTTTAAATGTAAATTAAATATTTTTTAAATGTTTAATAAATGTTTTTTTTTGCAATGGTAACCTACAAATGTAAAATCAATGAAGAAAAAATAGTGGTCTGCTGATTGGGCTGTAATACGTTTAATAATAATCATCCTAGACTCAAGTTTACATTGGAGGAAGGCGTTGATAAGCTGAATTTTTGGATGTAACATTGATAAAATGTAATGATAGCATTATATTTAATTAGTATCAAAAACGAACATCATCAGGACGATATTTGAATTACTTTTCACAACATTCATTGGTACATAAAAAAAGAGTAATTATCAGTCTAACTGACAAAGTTTTACATCTATCTCATCCCATATTCTATCAAAAAAATTTTGAGATGATTATAACAATATTATTACAAAATAGTTACCCATTGGTTCTGATTTTTAACACTATAAGAAAAAGGTTCCACAAAAAATTCAGTTTATTGAACAAAGAATTAATTAATAAAATCAATGATAATAACATGGATAAAAAACAATATTATTTTGCAATACCGTTTGTGACTATTATATCTAATAAAATCAAGAATTATTTAAAAAAGTATAATACAATCAGAGTAGCATTTCAAGGTATTAATAAGTTAAATAGTAATATTAAGGTACAAAAGGACAAACTACAAACGATGTTGCACACAAATGTAACATATAAAATATTTTGTAAGAATTGTGATGTGACATACGTTGGACAAACGAGCAGGACATTGAAAACGCGAATAGGTGAACATAAGAATCTCATCAATTGGAACACTCAACAACGTTCAGTAATTACTGAACACCGATTAGAATACTTTCATGAGTTTGATTGGAGTAATGTTAAAATACTTGATGAGGAAAACATGCCAGACAAAAGACTTATCTCGGAAATGATTCATATTCATAAACAGAAAAATAGTTTGAACATGCAAACGGACACAGATTTGTTACCTAAGAACTATGAAGGTTTATTTATCGACTGATGAGTTTCCCTCTCTTTAACTTTTCTTTACTTTATTTTAGCAGAGAACTGACAAAAATATCATTTGCGTTTAGATGTGTTCTGTCATTTCATACGATAATTTCGTACTTTCCAATTTCAACATTATCATGTAAGTTATTAAATTATGATTACTATCACTTGTAATATGTATGAGATTGTTGGAATATTGAATTTCATTATGGCAAATATCTTTTTTAACATGTAATAATTCTAGTATGTTTGTAATTAGCGTTCCGGGAAGAACGATGATATGTTTTTGATTTCTATACATTGATAAGGATCCAAAGTGAAAATCGAAACGTATGATAACGAAATTTGTCGAATAAATTCATTTGCACACGAATTACCAGTGTTTGACTCGGAAAGGCATCTTCACATCCATATGTAGTATTTTATAATCACTCATTGTAATAGTTACAAATATAATTTAATACAAAAATTGATTAATAAAAGAATAGTTACGAATATAATTTAATACAAGAATTGATGGGTCAAGAATAAAATCTAAAACAATAAGTCAAAATTTTAAACGCCTCGTTAATATTGTGCATAAAATTATGTAATAAATTTATCGTCGCTCAGTTTTGAAATATAAGTTATGTCAAATTATTTATCATAAATGCATAAGCATAATGTAATCCATCTGTGTCAGATCGCAAATTAAATCCATTTTTTTGCATATGTATATGTACTTTCTCAGATATTAACCGCTTGTTTAACATTCTTTCGTACTGAAGTATTTTGACGTTCTACCAATCGAATTCGTGATTATATTCCAATCTGTAATCCGTGATAACTGATTGGCTATTTGTATTCTAATTTATGTGATTGCGATGTTCTGCAATCCTAGTACTTTTGTTAGTCTCCTACTCGTTTGACCTACATAAGTTGTATCGCAATCTTTGCACTCAATTTTATATACAACATTTTTGTTCGCATTTTATTCTATATAAAATGTATTAAAAAAGTGATTATTTGTGAATATTAAAATATCATCCAAAGTTTCATGATGAGATTTGGCGATTGTGTGGGTGAGTTATTCTTTACTTTTTTGGTTGATTTTAAATATCTCAAGTATATGAATTTAAACAGATTACACTACAGTTTTGACAACCTGTGAGTGACTCTATCTTGACCGTTCGCGAAATTTAATATGGATTAAGAATATTGCTGGTGATGATTCCAAAAAGAATCGAACAGTTCAATGATTTCTCAAGATTTTAAATAAAGAACACATCAATACATCAAACGAAGTAACAAATTTATTTGTTAAAATTTTATTGCGCACTTCCTCTCGCACTGACTCTCATTAGCCCAGATTAATTTTGTTTTTGTTATTTTATGTGGAATGTTATTTATATTTGTAATTAGATCACCTATAATGTGTAATGTGCTATTAAAACACGATATGTGAAATTTTTAATAATTGAATTCTTTTGAATGTGAAAAACTTATATCCTGACAAATGATCTGTTTGATCCTATTGGAGTTTTAGTGACGTTCTCGGGAATCTTCTTTGTGAGTACTATGTCTTCGTGATTCTTGACCGCTAGGTGTAACAGGTCTTCGTTTTGATCTTTTGAATTTAGCGATATCTTCGCCGAATACATCACCAGTTCGAAGAGCAGATATCAAGTCGTCGAATTCGCCTTTGTTATCATTTTGTTGTCCGTTACTATTTACTTCATTCTTCTTACTTAAAGATATGCTATTTAATATACCCTCCCGCGAGTTCTTCCTCTCTATCGTTCTCTTCCGGAGCTGTAAGAAATTATAATGCACAATACAATATTTACGTTTTATACGCAAGAGGGCTCCTTTTGGCTACAAATTGGTTACCTACAGATCAATTGCCCACAAATGTTTAAATTATATTAAAAAATAATTTGTGTTTTTAAAGCAGAAAATAGTGCCAGTAGGCAATAGAACTGTAGGCTTCTTCTTCTTAACTTAATAGCTCCCGCCTCCCGAAATTGTAAACGGAGATCGATATGGCCAGATCATCGTCTTATGAGAGATACACATAATAATCGATTTGTAGGCAAATGAGATATAGGCAAACGATGCTGTAGGCATAGATGACTATACTAGTATTAGATCGCTAACTTCGACTAAAACGTCATAAATGACCGGATATCCGGTTGAGTTCATTCAGTGGCCGTTCCAATCATTTTGCACATACATACATAACACACACACACACACACACACACACACACATCGTACACATATATAACATAATTATATACTTAAAATCTTATTATAATTATATACTGTTGCTGCCATTAAATCAACTCAGAAGTTAGCGATCTAGTATACTATCTATGGCTGTAGGTAACCAATTTGTAGGCAAATGGGTTTTCCCTTTATACACGTATTTATGAAACAATATCGCTTACTTCCTGTTCTTGTTTTGCTCTACGTTCCTCTTCTTCAATTTTCTTTCTCATATTTTCTACATCTTGTCTTGCTTCAGCTAAGGCTTGTAAAAAGTTTTCAAAAATGCCAAAGAATTCATCTGGTTGAACACCAGCCGAATCTTCACCAAATAGTCTCACTGCTCGATCAAACTGTTTTGGTAAAATTAGTTATATCATAGTCAGATATTTGTCACAGTCGCAGTTAACGTTAATTGTTTAGTCTTACTCTAGTTTTCATATCTTGAAATAAGTCTTCGGCTTCTGCTAATCTACATGTGGCTTGCGCCTGGAAGTCTCTCATCGCTGGTAAAAACATGTCACCTTGAAGCACTTGAGATTGACCTCGATGAAATTCTAAAAAATGAGTGAAATTGAAATAAAATAAATGTTACAATCATTTTTTTTATGCTAACAATAATCTAAAAGTATCTCTAAATACTTTTAGATGATCATTAGCATTTTCACAGAAAAGGCATAGAAAATAGAAATTATCATAGATATAATTAATCGTTTTAAAATACTCATGAGCTTTTAAGTTAAACTCGTAGTTGCATCTATTCGAATTTTTATTCAAGTTGTTTAAAATTCAATCATTATATAATCCGTTATTACCTATTTCTCTTTGAACATCCTGCAGTCCGTTTTTCAAGTTGGCCACTTCTTTCTGCAAATCGGCCATACTAACTTTAGCAGCCGTTTTAACATGCGGCATGTCTTCTTCGATTTCTAGGACTTCTCTAAATCTGGCTTCAAGAATTTGTACAAGGTAATGTAGTAAAGTTGTACCCTTGGAACAAGAAGATTTTGTGTCGACTAGACGATTCAAAGAAGCTAATCGGAAGCCGCACGCGTTACCTCGCGCGTTTCCACGATTCACGTAATTTCCCAATGCTAAAACTAATTCTAAAAGTTTTCTGAGTCTCCTTGATCTGGCTACTTGTCGGCTCGCTTCTAAAACTGCTCGCATCCTCGGTGTCAATTCCGCAATGCTAGCTGCGAATTTTTTTTTGTAATGAAGAGAACGCAATCTCTGTTCATAATGTGGCACCCTAAAGACAAGAGAACTAATGTTTTTTTTGTTCTATGTTTCATTGATCTGTTTTGTTCTTGCTTAAAGAAAGACTAAAATTTTGAAATAATTCGAAAATTAATTAATCGATGAAAACACTCACTATAATTTCAAAGAGAGAAAGAGAGAAAGAAAGAGAAAAAAGAGAGGGAGAAGGAGAGGGAGAGAGAGAGAGAGAGAGAGAATCTCTTAAAGAGTTAAATAATGAATTAGAGTTAAATAATGAATTAGAAATACAACTAACTTTGATATTTGATACAAAAAACAGTCAGCCCTGTTCTGCAATTCTTTTTGATGGATATCTAACAAGGCAGCCTCTTCCGAAGATGGTATGTACTTTAGCAACTGTTCCACCATATCAATGTGCAAAATATTCTGCTGATCCATCGATAATATCGTTCTAGTAATTTCATTATCAGACATTTTCAATTTTGACAATAATATAGTGCAATTCTGCGCTCTTCTCGAATCAATTACCGACATCGTCTTCTTATTCTTCCCTAATGTTCTCAAATCCTCTATCGAACCTTCCGTGGGAACACCATTCTTTTGATAAGCGCAAAAGATCTTATCAATGGACTCGAGGTCCATTACATTATAGAGTTTCGAATCGTCCAATTCTGACCATATCGTGCCTTGTAATTTCTGCTCAGGTATTTTGGACCAGTTGAACGATTTCAAAGGATTACTCGGCTGTGGAACATTCTTTATTATCTCCATCTAAGACATTCAATTTGAATTAAATTATCCGGCTAAAAAAAATTACTATATAACAAATTATTTTGTTGTGATTGATTATAACAAGTCCTAGGAAGTGTTTTTAATTATGTAATATTTTTTAAACTAATTATTAAACGTTAAATTATTTTTTTATTGCTGTTATTACATAACAAATATTTAATTTATAAACTTTTAAATATATAGTAATAACCTTCATAGGCGGAGGTGCAGCCGGCATTAAACAAGGAGGTGGTGGAGGTGCTAATGGAGGAGGTGGCGGTGGTGGCGGAGTAGGTTTGGTCTCAACCTTCTCGAATACCTCATCTTCCACAATTTTTAAAGTAGCTTTTGCATCGTCTGGCAAACTTCCTGAAGCTACTAATTGTTCTAGACGTTTCCTTTCTGATTTCTCGTTGTTAACTTGTCGCGACAATGTCTCAAGATTATCTTGCAATTCAGAAATTTTTTGTTTTGTCTCTATGTGCATCGATGTCTCTTTTTCAAGACGTTCTTTGATCCTTGCTAAACTTGCTTCCATATCTTCCTATAAATAAATAATTATATATTATGACTATTTGTTCTAAAAAGCAAATAATATCGAGCAATAAATGATAATTCAAATATGACATAAATTTATGACATATCAAAGATAATAAGAATAAAATATAAGGATAACGAACAACTTATTTTATATTAAATAAATTTATAGAAAAAGAAAAGAAATGTTATTTATCATTTTTTATATTACTAACACTGATTAGACTTACATTAAAAATGTGTTCAGTATATCTAAAAAATACCTTTACGTCTGAATAATATGTGTATTTTTCTCATGTTTATATTATTATATATCGATCTTAATATTTTAAACGTATTTAAAAAGTTGTGATAGTTTCAGTAATGTAAATTAAACTAAGAAAATCAAATTCTTTTTGTATATAGACTGCATATAGTATGTCTGTGAGTACTTTTTATAAATAAAAATTTGCTATTATTGAGATTATAAAAAAAAATTCGTTAATTGCTATTGGCAAAAATATGGAATTTGGATAATACTTTTTCTTGAGTTCTCAAATCTAGTTCTTGCTCCTTTTTAGCCAATTTTGTAGACATGTCCAAATTTTCGCGTTCCATCTCCTCAGCCTTTTTTTTTGCTGCCACAAGTTCCTCCTCTTTGGCGAGAAGATGAACAATTTCTTTCACGTTTATATCTATTGGAGCCACATCAGAATTTCTTACTAACCCCATCTCGTTGCTTTCAGACTGTAAAACAATTTGCTGAACGATTCGATCGAATAACAACCAATGCTGGGGATGCGAACCGTAATCCACTAAAAAAAATTAATTTGCATTATAGAATGTTTTTGCTAAAAGTAAAATCTATCAAAATCCAAAAACTCACGTGGCAACAAAAGACAATGTTCAAGTAAACTAAGAAGATGAGGATAAGCAGCAGTATGACTTAGTTTCCGTCGCAAAAGATCGAACATGGCGCTAGCACTTTTAGTGTCTACATGTTCTTTTTCGAACTTTCTGGCGAGCTCTTTCTCGTCTTCATTTCGTACCATCTCAAAAAAATCGAGATGCCTATCGAGTGTCTCATTTTCGTATTTTCTTAATTTCTCGATAATAGGTTGGATGCCGAGCATCAGTAGCTCATATCGTAAGTGCAGCCTAAACTCCAATGTTACTTGGCCAGGTCCATAATTTAGCACGGCGTTGATGAATGACATAATCGCTGTTTTTAAGGATAAATTGTCTTTATAGATGCCGAAATTTTTGTCAAGATCATTAATTATACATTGGAAGCGCGTTCTTTCGGAATGATATTGTTGGAAGTGCAACATGGCTTCTAAAACTTTGCGGTGACCGCCTGGTACTAGACAAACTGCACCGAGAATTTCTAGGACAGAGATTTTCGTTTTTATATTCTCAGATGCGAGTGATTGTGATATCGTGTTGATTGCCGTCGGATGCGCTAACACATGCGCTCTACCATTCTAGAAAGAAATATTAATTAAAATTAAAAGAAAAAAAACTGTGATAGTTGCAAAGTTTTCCTTATTAGAGGCATCATTGAACAATGATTCACGTTCTCAACCCTCATGCAAGTATGAAAAAATTAGGTAAGCTACTTATTAAATAAAAATAAATAGTTATTAATAAAGATTTGTATGGATAATGCTTGCCTATATTGATAAAACTCACCGAATTATTCATTAAAGCCTTTAAACATCCTATAACACTGGTGTTGATATTACTATTTGCTGCTTCGGTATCCATAGTCTTTAGAACTTGTAATAAAGCATTTAAACCATCTAGTTCTATAAATCTGAGAACAAAGCTATGCGGCTGTGTCCTCAGAGCAGTCTTTAGAGCTTCTGCTTGACGCATTTGATTTGATACCTCTTCATCTTCTTCTGGGAAAGGATTCTGTATAATATCCAATAAGTTTAGCACATATTTATATACATGATAAAACCGATAAAAATACAATAATATTTCGCAATTCAATTTTTTATAACTTTTGTCCAGCAAAAATTATTAAGCCTTAGTGATATTATTGTAAATATACGCAATGTGTGACATGACACAAAAACTCTGAAAATTGTGAAGCAACTTATAAAATATACGATACCTATTTTACAAGTTTTAAATTTTCTTACGAGTTGTTCACCAATCTTATAATTTTGATTTTTATATCTTATCTTTCTCATGTCATCTTCTTAATTTCAATAAGAAAATTTCCAAGGCAAAGTGATTACAATTTGAAGTAAACCATGTTAATAATAATAACATTTTTTCATAATGACATTCACGTAAACATCAAAATTATTTTTAAAAAATGTACATTTTGTATTATTTATTTCTTTACAGAAAGACATTTCTAATGGTGCGAATAAATATTTTTTAAAACTCATGTACAAAAATCTATTTGATCGGAATCTGTTTAAAGTATTAAATGTAGTACTTCACATACAAAGAAACAAAATGGTTTATTCCATCATTATAGTAGATTCCATTAAACATTTTTATTTACTCACATTTGCTATCGTCTTCAATCTATTGATATAATCTTCGGGATCGCCACTAAGGTCAGTGGTGTTCAAGCCTCCGTTGTCTAACGTGTCATTACCTTTTCTGGAACAATATATTTGCCACTTTTTATTAGCTGGAAGTGCCAAAACTGCTTGCCGATTGGTTTGAGTTAAGTCCAGCTCGTCGACAAGCTCAAGAAACATTTTATTCAGCTCCTCCTCTGCTGGCATTGGCAAGGTTGGTGTCATTGCTTGTAACGTGAGCGTACCCGTGTGTTCCACAACGCAATACGTGATTTCCGGTGGCTCGTCATCCTGCGAGGAGCATCTAGATTAATTCAGCATCCTGTCATGCATTACAGATCATGCAAATAATATGTTATATCAATAAATATGAAAAAGATACAAAAATAGTAGGTTTCTTGCTTTAATCCTATATGTTGAGTTATTAACACATGAATTTTCTAATATATTTTGCTTTCTATTCCGTATACGGAACATGTGTACTATGAATAATTGTATTACTTATGTGTGCCATAAATTCAATATTAATTTAAATAAGTCAATGTTTACATTACACAGACCAGAGAAGAAAATATTAAAAAATGTTTAAAAATTTAATACAATATAAAGGCTAATATAAAATTATTGCAAATTTAGCTATTAAATAAAAAATATTTATATAACAGTTACATATATGTATACGTATTTAGAGTTTTGGAGAACCAGGTAGAGCATTGTGATCAATAATGCAACCGGCTCAAGGCCATTGGCACAATTTTTTGCACTAAAATTCATGTTTAATCAATAAAATTTTTTAGCCTTTTACACATTTTTTCATTGATATATTGAATAAATTAACCACAGACTTATATAAATAGAATAATAAATCATGATAAATATTGTTCTTGTTGTAATTTATTAATTATATAAATAGATTGCGTTATCATTCGTATGATTTATCTATGCTAGAGTCAGTGAACACAAATATGGCGCTGTCCAGCGCTGTCTTCAAATACGGAGTCGAAGTCGGTAGACTATTTATAGAAGTTTGTGAATTTAATAAAATTTCTTACGAAAACAAGAAAGAATTGTAGAATTTGAAAAAATATTATCAACGATCCGTATATAGGGTATCTCTGGTATATACGTCGCGCTGGGATTTACGTCGCGGAAGTCAGAAAAAATAGAAGGAACGGGGGTAATTTTCTCGCAACTACTCTGTTACATACCTTTATGTTATATTAGTATTAAGTTATAATTTCAGCTTCTTACTACTAATATTAATGAAATTATTGTGAGTTGAATCAATTTGTCACTGTGTGTGTAACAAGTAGCATCATCATAAATTATAATCTACATAAAATGATTACTGTAAGGCGTGTAAAAGACTAGTGGTTATTTCGTGATACATACGTGTATCATATAAGAGGAATAGTAAAGCATGTTGTATAGCAAAATACAAGTGCTTTACTATCATATTCTTTGTTTAGTTTGTTGAAACTCTTGCATTTTTGCCATATATCCCACCCATTATCTATATATATAGCAAAAATGCAAGATTTCAGAAAGTTTATTTTTTAATACGAAAACTAAATATTTCGGATTTTTAATATTTTTTTTATAGTAGTAGACAGTACAAAGGTTTTACTTATATAGTTCGTTTATTTTAAACATAATAAATAATACTTAATAAATTAAGTTTTTGATAGGTGCGGCGTATATACCGGAGTTACCCTACTTTGTATATGGATATATGAAATTTATGCGATCAAGAATAGAAAGTTTGAAATTCATAGACACCATGTCTTAATCCTTTTCTTAGTTATAATATATAAACCATTATTCTGTAATAATAATTAAAAATGCTATTACGATAAAATTTATAGACTAAAGCCGAATTGTAAGCTGTGTGTTTGTTGATATCGATAAACTCTGCTCTGACGAAACTTTAAGTAATTTTAAGATTTGGTATACAAAAATTTCATCTTATTATTGGTCTTTGATTAATTGGATTATTTTATTTTGTGGAATCTCCAACAACCGCGCGCGCGCGAGAGGTTTTTCAGAAAGTTTGTTCGTTTTCTTAGAAATGATTTTCCAAATTTAGTGGAAAATATTCCGTTGAGTTATAGGATTTGAATATGACTTCAGTTAGATGGTGCACCACTTCACTTCGGTATAAATACAAGGCGAGAGCTCAACAGAATGTTTACAAATAAATAGATTGGTAGAGGTGGTTCTGCGTTATTCTCTGCGAGATTAGCCGATTTAACATGTTTGAACTATTATTTTTAGAGAAGAGTGAAGGAGTTAGCTTACTTTCAACGTTCTATCACTTTGAAAACATGAAAGAAAAAAAAAATATTTTTTTTCCGCGAAATAACGATTCAAGAGTTAAAAGAAGACCAAGCAAGCTTTCCACAAAGGCATGTCTAGATCAACATGGCAAACATTTTAAACATTTATTGCAATAATAAAAAATTTGTTCCAAAACTTTCAGTCTAATATATTTTAGTTTATATCCCGACAATTTATTATTAGTTGAATTTTCGAAAATATACTCTATGCAAAATTATTCAGCTCATTGAGCACCATCGATAGAACGTAAAAATACCCCTTCCCATTAAAAAAAGATTTTTATTGTCAAAGTTATTCAAGATCATCAAAGTATATCTCTCTACTTATTCTACAATTTTGATACTAGGTATCTTCCCTCTATCTCTAACTGTTTTCGAAAAAAACGTGAATTTTTATCAGACTCATCCTGTATACATAAGATAACTCCGATATATACGTCGCACCTGTCAAAAACTTAATTTATTAAGTATTATTTACTATGTTTGTAGTAAACGAACTATATTAGTAAAAACTTTGTATTGTCTACTACTATGAAAAAAATATTAGAAACCCGAAATATTTATTTTTCATATTAAAAAATAAACTTTTTGAAACCCTTGCATTTTTGCCGTATATCCCATAAGGATGGGATATATGGTTATGGGGGGGGGGGGGGGTATGTACGGCTCATATGAAAAATATACAATTAATGCATAAATAAGACGTATAATGATACAATAACTTATAAAATGTGTTTATAAAGTTTTATTAAGAAATAAGAATGGTAAATATGTATATGAAGTAGTAAATAATAATTACAATCTTCCTACAAATTTTACAAGTATTATGACATGAGGTACATATTTCATATAATGCGTTTATTGCATTTAGTGCACTGAATTCAATCTGCGCACTTTGTGCTTTGGGCATAAATCCGGCTCGCTAAAAATGCCACATATCCTAAACAAGTGGGATATACAAGACAATAAACTAAACAAAGAATACGAAAGCAAAGCACTTGTATTTTACTACACAACATGCTTTACTATTCCACTACACGTATGTATTACGAAATAACCACTAAGTCTTTTACACGCCATTAATTATTTTATGTAGGTTATAATTTATGTTGGCGTTACTTGTTACAGTGACAAATCGATTTAACTCACAATAATTTTAACAGAAAGAAGCTGAAATCATAACACAATACTAATATAACATAAAGGTATGTAACAGAATAGTTACAGAAAAATTACCCCCCCTCCTTCTATTTTTTCTGACTTCTGCGGCGTAAATCCCAGTGCGGCGTATTAGCCGCAGTTATCTTAAGGCCCAACTACATCTATCGTAATGTTTATCGTAAGCTTCTTACGATCCTTGCGATAGCCAATCAAAAGCGTTACAATACACATTGATATTTCTAATTAGCTATCGTAAGAATCGTAAGGAGTTTACGATAAACATTACGATAGATGTAGCTGGGGCTTTAGGTACATATACTACCGCTCAAAAGTTGGAGCACCTTATAATTTTTAGATAAAACCATGTTCTTTACGGATACAATCATTTTATTAAAAAGATCGATATAAACATATGAATGTACGCTATTTGAGAGAAACCTAAATTTGAAACAATAACAAAATTACATACATATTACGGATTTCAAATGTTTTAATACTAAGCTATGTTCTTTTTGCCACTTTTAAGTCACTTTATCATTATACATAGACTTTTTCTCTTAACATCTGATACAAGACTTTGTTTATCATACATATGAGTTTTAACAAAAGATGAAAGAAACAAACAACGATCTTCGGATGAATATATAAACAAATTCAAACAACCAAGAAACCTAGCCAACGTCAAATAATGAAATCTAAGATTGCTTGTTCTTGTGTGAAAAGACAGTTCAACCAATTTTATTATCTAACATTAAACATATATGTTATTTTGTTGTTGTTTTAAACTTAAACTCTACTCAAATAATGTACGTTTATATGTATATGTCGATATTTTCAATAAAATAATTGTATCTGTAAAAAAAACACGGTTTTATCTAAAAATTATAAGGTGTTTCTTTTGAGCGGTTGTATATACAGGGTGTTTGGCGACTACCGCATTTTTTGTCATACGTGGGTAGAACAGCCTATACTGAATCAAAAAGTCCTGTACCATTTTGAGGTGTCAGCAATAGTTAACAAGATATTAATTACTAAGAATTGCAAAATATTGGTCTTGAATAATTTTTTACTCAAATACTATCAACTTTACAGAAAAACTGCAAGAGACAAAAATTATTTATTTTCTTCTTATAAATTTCTGAGAATTTTTTTAAAATTTTTTATCAACTTTTTAGTATTCCATTTTGACGCCATTTTCTTATTTTTACCAACATGAGAAAATACGGTACTAAAAAATTCTGAAAAAATTCTCAGAACTTTATGAGATGAAAATAAATGATTTTTGTCTCTCGCAGTTTTTCTGTAAAGTTG
>NW_017299820.1:252157-253519 GCF_001594075.2 Trachymyrmex cornetzi | reverse complement strand
ATATAGGGGAGACTTGGCTAAGTCGTACCGACGGTTAAATCGTATCTCCATTGTATTTTTTAAACGAAACATTTGTTTTTAAGATAATGACACTCATGTGACGCTGATAATATGGGTTAAGAACTACAATTTTTGTTTTGTCTTCGAGTCGTCTGTTTATGAGTGACATTCAAAATTGATTTCGTTCGGTGTCTGATCTAAGTTTTGGTACAATTTACCTAAGGTATTATCAGTACAAGGTGGCTAATTGAATTATAGTGTCATTCATAGTTATAATTGATATTTAAACTCTTTTTGAGTATAGCATCAAATTAACAAAATATTTGTAAGTTATGTTGCTATTGGCAAATTTGTAAAAATAGAGGGAGTTGAGTAAATCGTACTTGTCTCTGGTCTTTATATTGTACCGATATGATTTTCGCAAGTGACGTGAGTAAAATATGTGGAGTACTATTACGATAAAAAAGGACCAACAGTGAATTGAATTCAGTGTGTGAAGTACTCTAAATGGTTGCACGAAACCTGTAGTGACAATCCTGACATTTATCAAAACTGTTTAAATAAGCGCTCAAGAAAGTGATTACTTATCAACTATTGAGACTTTCTATTAAATTTTTCTATTGAGTCTTTCTATTGAGTCTTTCTATTGAATCTTTTTTATTGTGACGGAAAAATCCATAATTGATTTTATTTCTAAAATTTATTTTTTCAAAATATCTGAGACTTTAATATTCTGAAACATAGTGTAATGATAGCTTAAATCAATTTAAGTATTGCTTTTTACTTTGTTTTCTTAAATAAGTTTAAAAAACACAGAGCCTAATTTCTGTTTTTATAATAGAAAAGATTATACCTACTTAAATAGGTATAATCAGTTTAAAATTAAAAATAAATTTATTAATAAATGAGTTTAAAAATTAATTTTGTTTATTTTCCCAGTAAACAAACTGACGTTATTTACTGTCATTTTGATATTAAAGATGTTATTTTAATGTCGAAATAACAATAAGCAATGTCAGCTTGTTTGTTATATTAGAAGTACGATTTAGGAAACAGGTGGTACAATTAATTAATGACCTGATCTCCAAATTGTACTGAAAGCTACTTTTTTAAAAATCTAATTTAAACCATAATTTAATGTTTATTTTCGTAAAAGTATCGTTTTATTTTATTGCCAATGAACCAAAGTTTAATGTAAGTGCAGAAATATTCTGATCTTTTTAGTACTTTTGTTACAATTTTGTTTAAACGTTAGGGGGTACGATATAGGCGACTTCCCCCTATATACAGGGTGTCTCAGAAAATGTTACTGAAACACAGTGGGGACATAGATTGGATCAAGGGGAACAAAACAGTTTTGTA
>NW_017299820.1:251348-251757 GCF_001594075.2 Trachymyrmex cornetzi | reverse complement strand
GCTTATACCATTTTGTAGGTTGCGCAATAGTTAACGAGATATTAACGTTTAAAGATAGTCGAATAAGCGCGTCCGGCCGGCCTACTGCTGCCGAATTACAACCTACCGTCCCCACCGATCGCACGGCGAGCAGGCCGCTGGGAATGAGAACTGTCACTAAACGTCTTCAAACAACTCGAACGGCACGCCTAGCAAGCCATCCCCACTCCCAGCGGCCCGCGCGCCTGCGATCAGTGGTGACGGTAGGTTGTATATTCGGCACATAGACATATAAGATAGACCCAGCATCTATAGTACATGTTGGGGTTTGGCAGAACGGTACGGCAAGATATCGGGGCAACCTGTCCTTCTCTGCGCGTGCATCTTGACATTCTTGACAAAATCAAAATGGCTGACTACGTTAGGATCG
>NW_017299820.1:250627-251147 GCF_001594075.2 Trachymyrmex cornetzi | reverse complement strand
TTCAATTTTTTTTTACAAAAGAAACAATACTAACAGTTATTAATAATGGGTGCAAAGAATACAGACAATTCTAACGTAGGCAGCCATTTTGATTTTGTCAAGATGCGCGCGCAGAGAAGGACAGGTTGCCCCGATATTTTACCTCTCGCACCGTTCTGCCAAACCCACCATATACTGTAGAAAAGTATACGGATGCTGGGTCTATCTTATATGTCTATGATTCAGCAGCAGTAGGTCGGCTGGACGCGCTTATTCGACTATCTTTAAACGTTAATATCTCGTTAACTATTGTGCAACCTACAAAATGGTATAAGAATTTTCAATTCAATTCGGTCCGTTCTACCTGCTCGTGATCGATTACCCGGTAATTTTCAAACACCCTGTATATATATATATACATATATACACTCACCGTATCTACAGGGTGTCCCATAACTCTCCTGACAAATATTATGGACAGGTAGAGCGGATTAAACTGAGACGGAACGTCTTCTACCATTTTTCAATTTTCGCAATATTT
>NW_017299820.1:250141-250364 GCF_001594075.2 Trachymyrmex cornetzi | reverse complement strand
CACCGCAAAACGTCCACAAACAACACTGAGTTTACAGAACTGAGATTGAAAGCTTAGAAAAAAAGATCCACAAATTATTGCAATTAAATTGCAATTCACGTAAATTTGTTCGTCAACAAAGACTCGGACTGAGAAACAAACCAGGAATTGTGTGTAATAGTAGTTGCTCGATTTTCTCGGAGATGGCGTTGCACTCAGAACAGGGCCCAGCTGATCTGAGAAG
>NW_017299820.1:246680-248754 GCF_001594075.2 Trachymyrmex cornetzi | reverse complement strand
TTTTTTTTGCAAAAAAAATTATATCGACAACTTGTATACAGAGTGTCTGAGACCATCCTGTATACCCCTTTTGTCTAGCGGGATAAGATCCAATAAAAACGTATCGTGGTATCTTTATCTCTGCTACAATATACACACACAAGAGGTGTAAATCCAACCAGGCAACCTCCACGCGGTACACCTTGGGTAACGCTAATGCCGGTGGTAACTTTCAAACTCCATAAATTTTTTTTGACATAAGCTGTAACATTGGAAGAAAAAAATAGGGTGTTCTATTTAAAAAATAAGACCTGATCTTGGTGACGCCACCCAAGAGCATAATTGTAGATCTAACAGAATATGTCAATCAGATGCAATTGAGCGTCCAGTGAGCGGTCATGCTTCTGGATGCATCTAATGTGTGTGCATGTATACACATTAATTAAAGTGTTCAGTTTAATTCTAACATAAAACTGTATATAACTGTATAAGAAGACATATTAGTGAATATTAAGTACAATTACATTTTATGTATATTATAATGTTGTATAAATGCATACACAAAAAGAATTATTCTAGAATTGCATATGTATCACTTATGCATCTATATGCAATAATAGAATCACATTTTGTGTACACTGATCTGTGTATATGTGCACATATTATATAAAATGTAACTGTACTTCATATTTACTAATGTCTGTTTATGTAATAATAAAATTATACTGTATGTATACATACACACACATTATACGATACACATAAAATTCTAATATTATGTATAAATAGATATACGGAATATCTGCATGAATATTTCAGCATGTGTAATGTCTATGTCTAATGTGCGTATATTCACATTACGATAGACATGCAATATTATAATGTTATACATATAAATACATCAGTAATATTGTATTTGTATTCATACGTACAACATTAGAATAATGCACATCTCTATCGTAATTATGTGAATATACGCACATTAGACATAGACATTACACATGCTGAAATATTCATGCAGATATTCTGTATATCTATTTATACATAATATTAGAATTTTATGTAGTATTGTATAATGTGTGTGTATGTTACATACAATTTAATTTTATTATTACATAAACAGACATTAGTAAATATGAAGTACAGTTACATTTTATATAATAATGTGTGCACATATATACACACATAGATTAGAGTACACAAAATATTATTCTATTATTGCATACAGATGCATAAGTGATACACATGCAATTCTAGAATAAAGCCTCCTACATAATGCATAACACATGAGGCATAAGAAAATGAACCAATCAAAGTGCTTTATTTCCTTCCTTTCCGTGAAATAAAGGACTTTGGTTGATTTTCTTATGCCTCATGTTTTATGCGTTATGTAAGAGTCCCCGCTTTATACTTTTTGTGTATGCATTTATACATTATAATACACATAAAATGTAATTATACGTATTCACTAATATTTTTATTGTTAGAATTAAATTGTACGCATACACACACACACACACACACACACACATTATATAAATATAAAGTTCTAATTTTGCATATAGACATAATATGTGCATGAATGTTTCAGCACAAGTATTCTATTTCTATGTGTGTGTTCCTATTCACATATATTACAATATACATAAGTACAATATTAGATATTACACACATATCAGTAATATCTAAATATTTCATTATAACTTTTATTTCTTTTTATTGGAAATAACAGGAACAAATGGAGCAACTATAAATATACGTGCAATGTATACATGTATCTATTGACACATTGTTGTTGCTTTTCAGAAAGCGACGCAATGTGACAATGATCATGTCATGTTCGTACATTAGCAAATGATTAGGATATCATTCATTGTATTAGGCCGATATTTCATTTGTACGTTTTTGTCGTACAACAAGCTTTTCTGCGTGTTGATTGGCTATAGGATGGAGAGATCCGAGAACCTCTCTGTCTTGCACACATTTGTCGTATGACAAAAACGCACAAATGAATTATCGGCCTTACACTGTGTCATCTGTCTCATGCTTGATAGCACCTTATATATTGACAGATATTCTAACCTAAAAAGGCATT
>NW_017299820.1:245253-245996 GCF_001594075.2 Trachymyrmex cornetzi | reverse complement strand
TTCTTTGAGCTATGATCATTCTCTGTTCATATCAAAACGAAACCTTCGTACGAAAAATTTATTTTTGCATGCACGTATGTTCGGAAACATATTAGAAATTAATATCTCGGTTACGAAAATTAAGAAAATTGAGAACTCTTTCCAAGAACACAGTTTAGTTCGCTCTAAAGTGAACTTTTGTCGCGCTAGTCTCCGCGTTTTAAATTGTGAATTATTTCCTGACTATTTGTATCATAATAAAATTATTTACGACATAGAAAAATTGTTTGCGTGCATTTTCTGTGAGCGTAAACGTACGCACAGAAAAATAGCAACTCTACACACACACAAAGTCAAAGCAGTTACTTAATATCTCCTCTTTTAGAAAGTAATCTTTAACAAATAATATTTATTTTGAAAATAATCCTAAAATGTACATATGGCAAGCCGTTTGAATTTTTAATAGAAAAATAATTTAATATAAAAGAAGTTTAATCTAATGTTAAATACTTAAAAAATGATTGTCAAAAAAATTACGATTTTTAATGAAAATTAAAATTATGTCGTGACATAATAATATTTCTATTAATTAGAACTATGTCGGAAATTTTTATTATTGTCGCGACATAATGTTAATTCGCCGAGTTAACATTATGTTGCGATATAATAAAAATTCCGTATTTCGATTATTATGCTTTGATATAATTTCAATTCATAGAAATATTATTATGTTACAACATAATTTTAATTCATTATTAAAAATC
>NW_017299820.1:243341-244880 GCF_001594075.2 Trachymyrmex cornetzi | reverse complement strand
TGGGCGGTCCTATCGAGCCGCGCACTTGGATTTGGCGGTGGGCCGGGCAAATTTGGATATTTTTATGAATAAATATCTCGTTAAATATTGCGAAAATTGAAAAATGGTAGAAGACGTTCCGTCTCAGTTTAATCCGCTCTACCTATCCATAATATTTGTCAGGAGAGTTATGGGACACCCTGTATATATATATACACATATATATAGGGTAAGGTTGCCGAAATCGCACCACTTTTCATATAATGGCTTATAACTCGGAAAGTAAGAAGGATATTCTCAATTTTTTTGCGGCGTAATAAACTGCAAGCTTTTCCCTTTCATATGTAATTTTTTCAGATTTTTTTTCTATTATTATAATATTTTAAATGAAGATTTTTTACATACTTGTAAATAGTGCGATTTTGGAAATACGTTGCCTAAATCGCACCATAGGTTGTTGAAATCGCACTTCTATTACAATATACATTTATAATATATATTTTTACCAGGGAATGGAAAGTTACTTCTTAAAAGTAACAAGTTACAGTTACTCATTACCGAGTAGGAAGAGTAACAAGTTACCGTTACTAGTTACCGATTTTTAAAAGTAACTCGTTACAGTTACCGTTACTTGAGAAATTAACTTTTCGTTACTTTTCCGTTACTTTTTTTTAAATCGACGACCAACAATCACAGCGGACTGGCCTAGAGGCTTCTTTAGTCTCAAGCGCATTGTAAAAAATTGTGTAAAATTATAACTATTATACTGGATAATTTTGAGATTCACTATAATAGTTGTAAACGTCCACACGTTTGTATATTTGCAATATGCAAATAAAAATAATTTCTTGGTTTGGAACTAAGCAGATTGTGGAAGTACAATTACAATGTGTATGTGTAGCTACAGGAACGATAATATGACAATATATTTCGCACTATATATTATTATACATTTAACAACAATACGCGAAAAATTTCTTTTATATTACGTAATATTACTAAAATTTGGATAATTACGGGAAATATTCAAAATATCCTGCTATTTACATAATTTCCAATATAAAATAAGATATATTTACACAATAAAAATAAATTTACATAATTTTTGTGGAATTACATAATTTCTGTAAAATTGCATGATTTTTTATATTTACAGAACTAATCATGTAATCTATTTTACATTTATTATATGTGTAAATTTACGAAATTTTTTTACAGTGTAAGTGGCTTGTGTCGCATCGTGTCCAATCATGTGCAAAGTAACGATAAAAGTAACTGTAAAATTCGTCACCGTTACCAAAAAAATGTAATTTCGTTACCGTTACAGTTACCAAAGAAAAAAAAGTAACGCAGTTACTAGTAAAGTTACCAAAAAAGTAACTTGTAACTGTAACTTCGTTACAAGTAACGAGTTACTTCCATTCCCTGATTTTTACATAATAAAAAAAAGAAATAAAGTGTAAAAAAATATAAGTAAAATATATGTAGAAATTATCTGTGAACCTCACTCACCTGAAAGAAATGATTTCAAAGATCTTTGGTCCGCCAAACGTACATGCT
>NW_017299820.1:231900-242497 GCF_001594075.2 Trachymyrmex cornetzi | reverse complement strand
CCATCCGCTGGGGGTGAATATATATATATATATATATATATATATATATATATATATATACACACACTCACACACTCACCGACAAAAAAACGGGCCACTAAATTATCACAATTATTTTACTATTAAATTAACACAAGTATTTTAGCAGACTTCTTAATATTTTTAAATAACGATAACTCATTGAAAAATCATCGTATCGAAATGAACCACAGCTCAAATTAAAGTTTGAACGTTCCTCTTGATAGCTATGGAGATCAAATTTGAGTTACACAAAATGTAATACAAAATGGCGGACGTTGAAGGTGCGGACCGAAAAATATAGTAAGAAATTTTTTCTTTAAACTACTGTTGCACTGCTGAGGGGAATCGGCTGCATGGCACAAAAGTATATGAGTCTTTAAGCTCATTGATTTCCAAACAAATCAATATTTTGAACATTTTTCTACAACTTTTTTTTGACAAAGTTATACGGTTTTAAAGAAAGTATTACAAAACAGACAAACTTTTTTTTTAAACTCAGTATAATTTAGAAATAAATTATTGTACGAAACTTTATCGAAAAGGAAATTCTAAATTTCAAATTTTAACTCTTTTTAATTTTGTGTAAATGCGTGCGTGTACATATACATGCGGGTGTCTTGCTCTCGGCATTACCCAGGATCAACGGCGTCGACGTGGCAGGAATCTGATCCCTTGTGTGTGTGTAATTCACATTACTAAAGACACACACACACACACACAGGATCAAATTGCTGCAATGTCAACACCGTTAATCCAGGGTAACGTCGAGAGCAGGACAGACGCATGTATATACATGGTATTCAATAACGATTAATTAATACCATGGTATTTCAGGGAGTGAACGAGGATGGAATTTTGAACTAAAAATTCCTTTGCCAATTTTGGCTCAGACTATTACTTACCGAGTTATTAACGATTAATGTTGATCAATCAGATAGCACGCTCGGAGTATACAGGAGCATAGTATGCCATGAGACTCCTCGCGCTTGCTATGCATTATCCCGATTAAAACTCTATTCTAATTTTTTATATTAACAAATAAATAAATCAATAAATCAATAAATAGATGGTAAATAAATATGGTCTGAGCCAAAATTGACAAAGGAACTTTTAGTTCAAAATTTCATTCCCTGAAATATTAATTAATCGTTATGGGACACCCTGTATACACGCACACATAAACAAAATTAAAAAGAATTAAAATTTCAAACTTACACTTTAATTTGCTTTCTGATAGTTTCCTACAATAATTTATTTCTAAATTATACTGAGATTATAAAAAGTTGTTCGTTTTGTAATACTAATTTCTTTAAAACGGTATAATTTTGTCAAAAAAAATTGTAGAAGAATATTCAAAATATGGATTTGTTTGGAAATCAATAAGTTTAAAGACTCATACACTTTTGTGCCATGCAGCTGATTCTTCTGAGCAATGTAACAGTTAAAAAAAATGTTTTTAACTATTTTTCAATATCCTTCAACGTCCACCATTTTGTATTATATTTTGTATAACTCAAATTTGTGATCTTCATGGTCCTCAAGGGGAATTTCAAGGTTGAAACCCCAAGGGGGGTTCAAGCATTAATTTAAGTTGTGGTTCATTTCAATACGATGATTCTTCATTGAGTTATCACTATTTGAAAATATTAAAAATTTGTGCTAAAATTTAGTGGCTCGAATTTTTTGTCAGTAAGTGTATATGTATATTGGCCTATATAACACTGGAATTATACTGATTTCGATACTGTCTTTACTATTGTCGATACTGTTTTTACTATTGTCGATTCATTCTCGCTTTTTCTTATTACCAACCAATCAAGACTTATAGTCAAATACTATAGTTCACTAACTGCAGCGAAGGTCAGGGGATCGGCTTAAAGATTGGATTCCTAAGATACTTTCACACGTGACTAAGAAATTTACGTTCAGAGTTCAGACGTTGATTTATTCTTCGCAAACATCATTTGCACGATCGTCGCGGTAAGAGATCACGCGCAGGTATATATGTATACAGAGAAATATTCGAATAAATCCTCTCTCCAAAGATTTTATTCCAATAATTTTTTAAACATATATCTTTGGCATATAGAAAAAAGGTACATGTCGTCGTCACAACATCGAGAAATCATGTTGTTTCAGTCAATTAATTTATCTGTAGACTATACTTTGACGGATTCCACTACAAAAATAGTTATAAAATTCTTTCTCTCTCTCTTTCTTTTACACTTGCTCATTTTTTCCTAATACTAAATATACAATTGTATATTTAGCACATATAGATTTTTAATTCATAGCCGACACGCCCTATAATGTGAAAGAAATGCAAACAGAGTATCGATTGAGATAATGGAATCTGCAAATCACAGGACGATCACTTGCAGATTATGCCATGTTTCTAAAGGAAATGATTTTTTTGTTTTAGCCAACCATCGTGGTTACAATGTTAAAGACCTTGAATGTTCGTGCAAGATGGACATGTCAAGTTCGTGATTGACACTGCAAGACGCCATTCATGTAGCATGGTATGTTTTAAAAATTAGTTTTAATGTGCAATATTACTAAAAGGTAGCAAAAGTAAACAATTTTTCAACGTTTTAAATTTGCCAAGTGTATTGCTTATCTGCATCAAGATTTTTTTTACTTTAACAAAAATAAACATACAAGACTTACAAGAGGAAGAAAATTGTAACATAAAAACTAAAATAAAAAGTGTGTAACTTTTACAAGGATCAATGATGTTAAAAGATATAGCATGTGGCATATGAAAAAGATTTCCATCTAGTGATACATTTTCCTAGGTTTTAAATAAAATAAAAATATGATTATTAAGTATTCTTATATAAAGAAATTTTGAAAGTTGTAACATTTAATGTTGATCACAAAGTATTACACTTATACGACGTGCAATGTATAATAATAACCTAAGGCAATTTATACGTGGAATTTTTTTACAAAATGATTAATAGAATGAGATTTTTGCTAACTTTCGCATTGAGAATGTAAGCGGGTGTAACATCAAAAAATGTATTTCAATAAGCAACAATGGTGTATATTTTCGATGATAACAATAAACAGGTTATTCTAAGAACTAACATTTATTTTTATAAGCAAGTGCATGGAAATAAATTGAAATATTTCTTTATTTGATTGATTATAAATTACTATCTGTCAAAAAAGCATTGTTTGCATAATCTAATAAACATAAATGATCTAGTATCTTTTCTCTTCATTTTATCGATGGGTATATTTGTTTCCATATGAATCATACTTAGACTCTTACTTGGAGACATCCGCAAAATGATTTCTTCACTCGTGATGGCATAGTTTGGCAGCGACCAACAAATTCTTTCAGAGGTTGTGAATTTTTAACAGAACAGTTTGGAATTCTCTGTAAATCATAAATAGTTTCATGTATCATTGGTTATAATTAATTAATTTAAAAGATTTTATATAAACCACTGTTAGTATCGGTAGGGTGGCACCCAGTTGAACACGGCTCAATTGAACACGAGCCACTCATAGCTTGAGACTACAAAGCTCCTAAGCACCGGTCGCTGTGATTGGTGGTGTCCAATCAAGCCGTGATCAATCGAGATCACCCTGTATCGGTAACACACACACATATCTATGTATATATATGTATACATTTTATTATTTTATATATGTACATGTATATAAAATAGTAAAAATTAAAGAAAAAGCAAATTATAAACATAAAAATTTAATTTAGAATCTCTTATACTTAAACACAAGATTACGTTACGCATTATCATTATGCAAAATATTGTTTTTTTAGAATCTAATAAATTATTACTTCTAAAATAATCAACAAAATATAATAAAAAGTTATAACTTTGAAATTCAGTAATAAAATTTTATATAAAGAAAAGAAGTGTCTACACGTATAAATTAATCAAATACATACACTCAGTTCCAAAAAAAGCGGTACACTATAAATTTAGGAAAAATTTACCGAATTTCAAATGATCATAACTTGGTAAATAATGAAGATAAAAATATTTTTTAAAAAGCAAAATGAAGCTTGAAATGTCCACTTTAAGATTATTTGAATGTAAATTGTACTAGGCCATTATTTTCAAAATGACGGATGACTAGTAACAACATGTGAAAATGGATAATCAAGGGTCTAACTTTGCGATGGTGCATGGTGTGAATCAGATGTCCCCGCTCAATGGGACAACATGCACGTGAAAGTATAGAATTTTATCTTTAAAATGCTTTTTTAGTGATACAATCATCTTTCGCTGAGTTATTCCAAATTTAAGATACCGCTGTCATTAGCTTAAATTATGCTTATAATTTTTCCCAATATAAACTGTATGGAGTTTGATTGGTCGAAACACCACATTGCGCGCGCGTGTATGTTTGTGTGTGTGTGTACGCAAATACATAGCACACATACACAGACGAGAGAGTTTGGAGTCAGTAAATTCTACGGAAGTGACGAACCGTGGGGTCCCTATCTCTACTAACGCACACACACACGCGCGCGCGCGCACGCACGCACGCGCAAGCACACGGGATCAGATTCCTGTCACGTCCACGCCGTTGACCCTGGATAACGCTAAAAGCAGGACACACTCACACACACACACACACACACACACACGCACACACACGTACACGTCGGCATGCAAGCATGTACGCACGTACGCACGTACGCGCGCAATGTGGTGTTTCGACCAATCAAACTCCATGCAATTCATATTGGGAAAAATTATAAGCATAATTTAAGCTAATAACAGCGGTATCTTAAATTTGGAATAACTCAGCGAAAGATGATCGTATCACTAAAAAAGCATTTTAAAGATAAAATTCTATACTTTCACGTGCATGTTGTCCCGTTGAGCGGCGACATCTGATTAACACCACGCACCATCGCAAAGTTGGACCCTTGATTATCCATTTTCGCATGTTACTAATCATCCGTCATTTTGAAAATAATGGCCTAGTACAATTTCCATTCAAATAATCTTAAAGTGGACATTTCAAGTTTCATTTTGCTTTTTTAAAAATATTTTTATCTTCATTATTTACCAAGTTATAATCATTTGAAATTTGGTAAATTTTTCCCAAATTTATAGTGTACCGCTTTTTTTGGAACTGAGTGTATATGAAAAGGTATATATATGTCTAAAATAGAGTTTAATCTATAAATATATGCAGTTATCATGCATTGAAGAGAAGTAACAATACATAAATTGGAAATATATGTATGGAAATATAAATAAGAAATTATGCTACATCTTAACAAATAAATTTCGCATAATTTATAATTAAAACTCTATTTCCTGTTTTTTTCTCAAACACGGTGCAATGAGCAAATCAGAAATGATGTGTTAAGTTAACGCAGCAAATTAAGGTAGCAAAAGCGTTTCAGGTGTCAACAATAAAAATTTTTTCGTAATTTAATCACCATGTGAAAAAAGCGCCACCTTTCAACTATGGCTCCGAGCAAGACGCTATTGGTCTGTTTTCTATTTCTGCACTAGAACTCTCTTTCTCGCTTTCAACAAACGTCGAACATATAAATATTTCACTATTTGTTCCAAAAGTGTACACTAGTTCAGCCACAGAAAGTTGACCTTGTATCTCAGTCTTCATCGTTCGAAGACATATCAATTATAGTGAGATCATTCTTCTGTGTGCTATAATCGAGTAAAAGTGACTTCTCTTTTACTCGATTATAGCACACAGAAAAATGATCCAACTATAATTAACATATCCTCTAACAGAGATTTCTCACGGTGACTTCTCTTTCACATCGACATAATCGTAATCCTCCTTACAATTAATCGCGATTTTTATTTTTGCATAGTTACAAATGAAAACTGTTTCGTTCGCACGTAAATACTCGAGAATTTGAGTCACCAACCAGTTTCATAGGCAAGAAATTCTCTTATCTCGCACTTTGAAATTCTTATCGCGCCGGAAAAACAGAACAGCGTCAATTATCGTGCGCCAGTTATCGCGCGATTATGCATATCATTGTGATGTCCTCGATGGGACCAGTCGATTTGCAGTCTTTCTTTTTATAAGAAAAAAGCTTTTAAAAAATGTAATACTGGATATATACTGTCATTAATTTATTAATTCATTCACTTCTTATTTCTGTATTTATAACAAAAAAATATCAGAATCTAAAATAATTTCTTTAAATACGATAAATTTTAGTTAAAATAAGAATTCATAGTTTAATCTTGAGATATGCATTCTCAAAAGTTATTATTTTCAATGCAAGTTCTATTAGACATGGCATTCGCGGAAACGATTACACTATGATTTACGGATCTATAAACATAATTTCTAAAACTACACGTTATAATCTGTCTTAAAAATTTTTTCTCATAAAAAGAAAATTATATATAATATGTATCTATTATACACGTATTATGATTTCCTATTATTATCAATTTACACGTAATAGTAGCCCTAGCATTACAGAACGTTGGCTATACATTGGCTAAGATTGACTAAATATTGGTTAAACATTGGGGATACATTGGCCAATATTTCTCAATGTAATATGGCCAATATTGGCTATATAATAAATGCCAATGTGTAGCCAATATTGCATGTCAATCATTATTCAATATTGGCTCTACATTGGGGATACATTGGCCAAGATTTCCCAATGTAATATCAATATTGGCTATATAATAAATGTCAATGTATAGCCAATATTGCATATCAGTCGTTACACAATATTGGCTATATAATCAATGCCAATGTATAACCAATATTGCATATCAATCATTATCCAATATTGGCTCTACATTGGGGACCAATATTTCCCAATGTAATGCCAATATTGGCTATATAATAAATACCAATGTATATCCAATATTGCATATCAATCATTATCCAATATTTGCTCTACATTGGGGATACATTGGCCAATATTTCCCAATGTAATGCCAATATTGGCTATTTAATAAGTGCCAATGTATAGCCAATATTGCATGTCAATTGTTACATAACATTGACTATATAATAAATGCCAATCTATTTCCAATATTGCATGTCAATTATTATCCAATATTGGCTCTACATTGGGGATGCATTGGCCAATATTTCCCAATGTAGTGCCAATATTCGTTATATAATAAATGCCAATGTGTAGCCAATATTGCATATCAATTATTACCTAATATTGTCTTTATTATTTATTTATTTATTTGTCTTTATTATTGGGTATATATTGTGGATAGATTGTTTATAACATATATGTACAATTAAGTAACACATTTATTGATCGAAGAAATGGTGCAGCACATAACGCAGAAGACTCATAGTCCAGAGGTCCCAGGTTTGAATCCCGTAAGTAAGTGAATTTTCTCTCAATTATGTCTAATATTGATTATACATTATTTCAGGAATATTAGCGACTATTGAAAAACTATGTACAGCGAATGTAAAACATTGGGTAAAAATTGAATCCCCAATATTGGCTAAATATGACTAGGCGTCTACTTTACAATATTGGACCAATATTGGTTATCCACTATTTTACTGTTGGCTGTACATTGGTTTTCCAATATTGCGCCAATAATCTGTGCTACTAGGGAGCAATTGTATATAAACATATAAAAATAAATAAGATTTTGAAAGATATGTCAGTCTCATCATCAATTATATTTAAACATTCGTTATGTAATATTAAATCGGGAGGATAAAAAAAGCATTTAACAGATTCTTTATCAATTGAAGTGATCATGACGCCTTAGATACGTATTAGTGATTAATAAGTAATATATCGTTCGTTAGTCATTTACTTCGTGAAAAAATTATATGTACGTCATATGCTCGAAATTAGGGCAGAGGCATATGTAGAATAAAAAAACGAATACAGACATATCTTTAGAATTGAGTTTGGACGCCTAAATAAAAAGATAATTGCATTCTACGAAATTGTGTATCTAGCGCGTGAGAAATTGACGATGTGTACGACAGTTTAGACTGTTTAGCCATGAAACCGAGCAGTATTTTAGTTGATCTCTTTCTAAAAGATGGCATTGCAATATGTTAGATAAGAACAGATGAATGCGTTTGGGAGACACAACGATATATAATAAGTATAAGAAATGAATGAAAAATGTCACTATTGTCGAATTTGGAATTTAAAAAAGTCTGTAATATCGACCTTGATTAACTTCGACCGTCACTCCACATCCCCTTAAAGTATTTAGAATGCAAAAATCCCTGTAAAAAGATTTATATTTATACATGTAAGACATATAAGTATTTATAAACATGTATGTATAAATACATATATAAAATACTATTTGGGCTGAAAAGTCCCGGGATTTTTCAATAGGTGGCGCCACTAGAAAATGAACATGACTCATTTCGAGAGGCTCATCTGTCATTAGTTTATGTATGAAGTTTCATAACATTTCATCCATTTGTTTACAAGCTACAGTCGTTTGAGTGACGCTACTTTCACCTTCGTAAAAAAAATGGAAAAACAGGAATATCGCATCTTGATCAAACATTGTTTTTTGATGGGAAAAACTTCTGAACAATCATTGCAATGGTTGCAGAAATGTTATCCCACATCTGCTCCTTCGAGAACAATAGTTTATCGGTGGTTTAGTGAATTTAAAATGGGTCGTACAAGCACCGAAGACGCACCTCGCTCTGGAAGGCCAAAAGAGGCTACAAATGTGGAAATCGTAAAGCAAGTGCATCGAATCGTTTTGTGTGGTCGTAAAGTGAAGTTGCGCGAGTTAGCTGAGGCCGTGGGCATCTCAAAAGAACGGGCGGGATACATTTTGCACGATCTTTTGGAGATGAAAAAGCTATCGGAGCGATCGGTGCCGCGTTTGCTAACCGTCGACCAAAAACAGCAGCGCGTTGATGATTCAACAGCCGGTTTGGCGTTGTTGCAGCGTAATCGAGCGGACTTTTTTCGACGTTTTGTGATGATGGATGAAACGTGGGTCCATTACGCCTGAGTCAAATAGGCAGTCTGCAGAATGGCTGGAAAGCCACGAAAGCCGACCAAAGCGGCCAAAAGACCATTGCTCGGCCGGGAAGGTTATGGCCTCCGTTTTTTGGGATGCGCATGGCATAATCTTCATCGATTACCTGCAGAAGGGAAGAACAGTTACGGGAGAGTATTATGCAGCGTTATTGGACAAACTGAACGACGAAATAAAGAAAAAACGGCCCCATATGACGAAGAAAAAAATTCTGTCCCATCACGATAACGCACCGTCACACACGTACTTGAAAGCGATGGCCAAATTGGACCAATTACGATTCGAATTGGTTGCTCACCCACCGTATTCTCCAGACTTGGCCCCCAGCGACTATTATCTGTTCCCAAACCTCAAGCGGTGGCTCCAGGGAAAGAGATTCAGATCGAATGAGGAAGTCATCGCGGAAACCGAGGCGTATTTCGAAGGCTTGGACGTTTCGTACTACAGAAAGGGCATCGAAATGTTGGAAAATCGCTATACCAAGTGTATCGCCCTCGAAGGCAACTATGTTAAGGAATAAATATAACTTTGCCCAAAAAACGCTTGTTTTCATTAAAAATCCCGGGACTTTTCAGCCCATGTAGTATATATTATTCGTTCATATAAATTTCTTTCTTTTGTAAAATTTCTGTTTGATCTCTTGCATTCCGTGAGAGCGTCCTAAGGCTTTAGACAGCCTTGGTAGTCTAAAGGCTTAGGAATGCAAGAGATCCGGGTTCGACTCCCGGCCGAGGTAATATTTTTCGCAATAAGAATTATTTATTTACAGATTTTAATATATTATTCAACATTATTAAGATCGTTTCGAAGATGCGAATAAGCATCAAAAATTTGTTAAATTGCTAGTCAACATTAACTCGTGATATTACTGCGGTAGTTTAGTACACTGAGTTTCATTCATAGTTGTGACAACTATAAAGGTGACAACTATACAAGTTTTGCACGTAGAACTAATATATATAGCTGAGTTAACTATATTATAGTTAATCTCCAAAAATAATTATATAGTTGATTCAACTAAAGATAATAATTTATTATTTTTTAAGTCGCTGCTACTACAGTTGGCAACTTAAAAATATGACCACCATAAAAAATATGGTTGGTCCAAAATATAACTATAAAATTATAGTTACTTGAATCATTTTTATGGTAATTTCAACTATAATTATAGTCATTTTAGGTTGCCAACTATATACATTTGTTGCTAGAACTATATACATAGTTACTGTTACTATTATTATAGCAGTAATAATCATAATTATAGTGATATGTAATTATAGTTACAAATACCAAACATTTTTCTCTCAGTGTAGAACTAATATACTTGACTGAATAAACTATATTATGCTTAATTCAATAATAATTTTATAATTGTTTTAAATGAAGGTATAATTTTCGATTTTAAAAGTTACTGATACTAAAGTTGAATGATTACGACAAGTAATAGGTAAAAGTTGGATTTTTATGGGAAGAATAACATTAACTATAACATGACAATCTTGTGTTTCGCGGGTTTTCTCCGTGTTCAAATCCATTCTTGGAATGCCAACGTTTCGTGAACCTTGCAGTCC
>NW_017299820.1:227994-229498 GCF_001594075.2 Trachymyrmex cornetzi | reverse complement strand
GAGAACAGCTTAGTATCAGGCTGCTCCTCGCCCTGATGAAGTGGACTGCAAGGTTCACGAAACGTTGGCATTCCAAGAATGGATTTGAACACGGAGAAAACCCGCGAAACACAAGATTGTCATATAGGAAACACCCGTGAAAGCCTCAAGAATATTATTAACTAAAGCATTTTACTATTTTAAAGTTGTTTCAACTAAAGTTGAATGGTTGCCATAACTATTATTAATTATATACAATTTATTCTTGTGTTACATAAGATATAAATAATTTGTAAAATTATTCAGGGAAACAGATTTTGATGCACTCTTGCGAGAAATCTTGTTTGATTCGCGCGAGACATGATCGGGAGTAGTAACAATCGAATACATCAAGCATCCAAGCGTGCGATTAGCTCAGCGTTAGCATAGGTAGGTTACTAACTTAGAGGTCTTAAGTTCAAATCCCGTCGATGCCCCATGCGTTTTTTCAAATATCCAATGCGTAATTGTAATTAAATAAATTGTATGCGTAACAAATATATAAATAAATTGTACATATTGATATAATAATTAAGAAATAAAAATTGTATCTTAAAAAAAATTATTGTAATAGTAACTATAAAAATATAGTTATGGTAACAATATTATTGACAAAATCGCAGAACTGTCCACAAATATTAATTATATTATTTAGTTATATTTTGCCAATATCTGTATTTCAATTAACTATGGTATTTTTATTCCCACAACTAATTATGAATAGTTGAGGTGCTATTGCACTATACTTTTGTAGTTACGGCAACGATTCTCAGTGTAGAACTAATAACTATATTATTTGGTTGTATTTACCAATATTTGTGCATTTCCATTAACTATGGCATTTTTCTTCTCACAACTAATTATGAATAGTTGAGGTGCTATTTCACTATACTTTTGTAGTTGCGGCAACGATTCTCAGTGTAGTACTAATGACGATAAAAATATAGTTTGCCACTTAACTATTCATCCATAGTCGTGTCAAATATATTGTCCACTTATTCCAACTATATTTCTGTATTTCAATTAACTATGAGACTTTTTTCCGACAACTATTTTTTATTCTTGAGGTGCTATTTCACTATACTTTTATAGTTACTGGTACCATTTTTTTCTCTCAGTGTAGAGTTAGCGTTTCAATACCAAAAAATTATTTCGGCGCGCGTTTCTGGGGACTACACCCGTAGTATATAAATTCAGCTAGACCGTTTAAGGCTTTGATTTCTATATAGTTTGTTTTATCACACATGTACGGTCCTATAATATATTATATTATTTTTTGTCTTTTCATGATTCACTACTGTTATTTTTTTTTATATGAAATTTTGCAATAATTTTACAAAAGAAAGAAACATGTATATTCCTTTCGTTTTACAAAAAAAAATATGTCTATATATAGACATATTTTGTATATATGTATTTATACATTTTTATACGTGTTTATACATATTTACATAGTATATATACATATATATATATATATATATAT
>NW_017299820.1:227499-227859 GCF_001594075.2 Trachymyrmex cornetzi | reverse complement strand
TATACCGTTTTAGGGTTTGGTTCTTTGTTTTTGGCTGTGCTGATTACGAATCTTGCATCAGAATTTTGAAATTCAAAATGGCGGATCCAATATGGCGAATTGATTTTTAAGAAGTGATTGGATTTGATTGAAATTTGTTACTCGAGGGTTTTTGTGGTCGTAGATTATCGTACCAAAAATGTTGAATCATATTCTATGTCAAATTTTAGATACAAATGCTCTCTTGCGATTTTTTGATTAATCGCATCACTGTCAAAACAAAAAGCCAGCGGTATACAGACATTTCAAATTCAGTACCTATCATTCCGGATTTGTGTTCAATCACTACAAAATTTTCTCTTCACGGACGTACTTTTTATC